>NC_053489.1:275969115-276269115 GCF_905171775.1 Rana temporaria
ATGTTTCATCTTCTGCTCCCTCTGCGCTGGCAAGATAAGGTCCGAAACCTTACTCTTGTATTGTGGATCAATGAGGGTTGCCAGCCAGTAATGATCCCTTTCCTTGATAGCATGAATACGAGGCTCCTTCAGCAGGCTTTGCAGGATCAGGAAGGCCTTGCAACGTAGGTTTGCTGAGGCATTCGGTCCGGAGTCCTCTGGGTCACTGAGGATGACATGATCCGCAGCCACCTTCTCCCAGCCACGTACAAGTCCATGGGTTTCTTGGGACTGTAATTGATCCCTTGAAGACTGATGCTGAGTACTAGGCTCCACCTCCATGCTGACACAATTCTTCTCCTACTCCTCCTCCTCTTCTTCCTGTGTGATAGGCGGGCAAGCAGGAACACTGTCTGGATAAAGGGGGCCTTGAGAGGTAAGGAAGTCCTCCTCTTCCTCCCTCTGTTCTGCCTCAAGTGCCCTGTCCATTATTCCACACAGCGTGTGCTCCAACAGGTGGATAAGAGGGACAGTGTCACTGATGCATGCACTGTCACTGCTCACCATCCTTGTGGCCTCCTCGAATGGTGACAGGAGAGTGCATGCATCCCTGAACATGGCCCACTGGAGTGGGGGAAAAAAACAAGCTTCCCTGATCATGTCCTGGTGCCATGTTGGCACAGATACTCATTGATGGCCCTCTGCTGCGTGTGCAGCCTCTGCAGCATGGCCAACGTAGAAATCCACCTGGTGGGCATGTCACGGATTAGGCAGTTCTTGGGCAGGTTGTATTCCTTTTGGAGGTCAGCCAGCCGAGCACTGGCATTATATGACCATCGGAAATTCACACAGAGTTTCCTGGCCTTCTTCAGGACATCCCGTAAGCCCGGGTACCTGCCGAAGAACCACTGCACCACCAAGTTAGGACATGAGCAAAACAGGGCACATGGGTCAGTTGTTCCTGTCGGAGGGCAGAGAGGAGGTTGGTGCCATTGTCACAAACCACCATTCCTGGCTTAAGCTGGCGTGGTGTCAACCACCACTGAGCCTGCCCCTGCAGATCTGACAGAACCTCTGCCCCAGTGTGGCTCCTGTCCCCCAAGCACACCAGCTCAAGCACTGCATGGCATCTTTTTGCCTGCGTACCTGCGTATCCCCTTGAACGCCTACAGAGCACCGCTGGTTCCGAGGACAAATCAGCACAGGAAGAAGCCACAGAGGAAGAAGAAGAGGAGGGGGTGGAGGAGAGAGGTGTGTCACAATCACCAGTAGTAGCATTTTGGAGGTGTGGTGGCGAAAAAGCCTCCAACACTACTGTACCTTGTCCTGCATCCTTGCCAGCTGCCAGCAAAGTCACCCAATGCGCCGTGAAAGATAGGTAACCTCCCTGTCCATGCCTGCTGGACCATGAGTCAGCTGTAATATGCACCTTACCACTGACTGCCCTGTCCAGCGAGGCATGGACATTGCCTTCCACATGCCGGTAACGCTTTCCGTGAGAAAAAGTGGCGTTTGGGAACCTGCCACTGAGGTACCGCACATTCCACAAACTCACGGAAGGGGGCAGAGTCTACCAATTGAAAAGGCAGAAGTTGAAGTTCTAGCAATTTAGCTAAGCTAGCATTGAACCGCTGGGCATGTGGATGGCTGGGAGCAAACTTCTTTCAGCGCTGCAGCAGCTGGGGCAGGGAAATTTGTCTGGTACAATCTGACGTTGGTGTACCGATAGTAGATTGCCCGCAAGAACTTGGCTGTGACACACCGAATTCTACACCTTCAGTCCTGTCAGTGCAGGCTTCAGAGAGGACTGAATGTATAGTGGGGTTGGAGATCCCAACTGATGAGAAGCAAGGAGAGGTCTGCTTTGTTCTTTGGTGTGGGTCTTTGAGGTAAACTTGCCAACAAACTGCATGGCAGGTTGACATATGTCTGGTCAAGCATGTGGTGCCCAAGTGGGTGATTTTCTGGCCACGCGAGATACGCTTGCGACATATGTTGCAAATAGCAGCGGTGCGATTTGATGCACTTGTCTCAAAAAAGGCCCACACCAAAGAACTTTTGGAATAACGTGGAGAGACAGCAGCGCCCTGCACATGCGGAGCTCTGCAGTGTGATGCAGTCGGTGTGCTGCCCTTAAGCTGGCCCCTGGAGGGCATTCTACTTGGTTGGAGATGTGCCTCCTCCTCTTACTCTATCCTATCAGGCACCCACGTGGAGTCAGCGATCTCACCATCCCCTCCCTCCTCATCACTGTATCAAACCTGGCAGTATGCTGCAGCTGGGAGACTGCCAGATTGCTGTCCTTCTTGGGCACCCCCTCTCTCTGGGCTCACATTACTGCCTTCCTCTAGCTGGGTACCATCATCAGAGCCTTCAAAACGCCGCTCATCCTCCTGCAGCATGTACCCAACACTGTGGTCAAACAGTTTGGGGGACTCCTCAGGACATGGTGGGGCTAGGGAAGGAGTGACTGATGCCATTGAGCAGAGGGAAGAGGCTGCGTTATTAGCTACTTTGCCAGACAAAGTACCCTGAGCATGGGTGAGAGAGGATGAGGACGGCTTGGTCATCCACTCTACCAAGTGTTTGGCATGTTGCGGCTCAACGCGGCCAGCTGCCGAAAAAAAGGACAAGCGTGTCCCACGGCCAAGTGCTGATGAGGATGCACCGTGTCCATGACTAGCACTGTTGCCTCTAGACGCAGAGCCTGCTTGCCCTCTTTTATCAGCTCGTGACTCTCTGCCTCTCCTTGTTGTCCTTCCAGACATACTAATGGCCTGCAGGGAGATGTAGCTGCACAAATACTGACAATACTTGCTGATCACTGCCTGTGGTATTAATAAAGGAAAAAAGGCAATTGTATTCACGTAGCTTTAGGTGCACACTGTGCAGAGGATACAGTACACCAAGTAAAAATACTTGCTGATCACTGCCTGTGGTATTAATATGAGAACACCAGCAATTGTATTCATGTAGCTTTAGGTGCACACTGTGCAGAGGACACATTACACCAAGTGAAAATACTTACTGATCACTGCCTGTGGTATTAATATGAGAACACCAGCAATTGTATTCACGTAGCTTTAGGTGCACACTGTGCAGATGAAACACTACACCAAGTGAAAATACTTGCTGTTCTCTGCCTGTGGTAGTAATATGAGAACACCAGCAATTGTATTCACGTAGCTTTAGGTGCACATTGTGCAGATGAAACACTACACCAAGTGAAAATACTTGCTGTTCTCTGCCTGTGGTAGTAATATGAGAACACCAGCAATTGTATTCACGTAGCTTTAGGTGCACACTGTGCAGAGGACACAGTACACCAAGTAAAAATACTTGCTGATCACTGCCTGTGGTATTAATATGAGAACACCAGCAATTGTACTCACGTAGCTTTAGGTGCACACGGTGCAAAGGACACAGTACTTAGAAAATACTGCAGCTAGCACAATCACCTGCCTGCCTATCAGTATATTAGGAAGAGCATACAGAAACAGATCTAGCTAAACTCAATACAGTATATAAATATATATTCAACACCTGGGATGCATATATATCCTCTACACACTGTAACTGTAGCTGACTCGTCTGCCTGCCTGCTCTATCTAACTAAAAATAAATGACACTCTCTCTTTCTCTCTGTCTGTCTTTAACCACAGCAACACACTACACAAGGCCGCCATGGAGGCGGCCTTATATAGTGTGGGGCGTGTACTAAACCCCCTGAGACATAATTGGCCAAAGCCACCCTGACTTTGGCCAATTATGGCTCTCTGTTTTTTGTGCACTGTGAGTGGCCAAAGCATGCAGGTCATAGTGCATGCTTGGCCAATCATCAGCCAGCAATGCACTGCGATGCTGCAGTGAATTATGGGCCGTGACGCGCCACTCGAATTTGGCGCAAACGGCCCATAATGTTCGTAATTTGTCGAACGAGCGAACATACAATGTTCGAGTCGAACATGGGTTCGACTCGAACACGAAGCTCATCCCTAGGTAGGATAGAATTAGAGCATTAGAGCTTACAGCATGGGGGCGGCGGTTTGGCCGTGTGGGGGGGTGGGTGTGGCGTTCTCGCAGATGGGGGGGGTTTCCCTGTGGGGTGGGGGGGGGGTGTGTGTAGTGGGGGGGATCTTCGGCGATGTTTACATCTGCCACAGCGGTGGGTGTGGTTCCCGGGCAGGGTTGGGTCCATCCGGGCCTGCCCCCTACTGCATCATAGGGTGGGGTCGCTACAGGTGTAGAGGGAGTGCACTCCCTCACCTGTTCAAGATATACCTTATATAAGCAGCCAGCCTCATTGGGACAAATTTAGATCCCACGGCGACTGTGTTTGGTGGTTATGACAGATTTTGGCTGCAGGAAGGTAAGTGGGAGCCTTGGCTCTCTTTTCCATTTCCAGCAAACCTGCCATCCACCCCGGTATCCCCATTATTATCTTACTCTTCTACTTCGTTTACTTTTCAACAGACGTCAGCACCTCCTTCAATAGGTGTCTCAACATCCCTCCTTAACAGGAAGGCTACAGCTTCAACCATTTTACCATCTGACCATCTTACCTCTGTGAGTTTTACAGATAGCACAGGTATTTTTTCACCTTTTTATTTGTTTCCATACTAGCCCCTTTTCCCCTGCATTTTCTTTTTCCACCCTCCTCTTATTCACCTGTTTTTATAATTTCACTCACCTGCACACACACCCATAGATCACTCATACACTTATAGTCACATGATTATTATCAGCATTTTCATCATTATTTTTATTTTCATTTGTTTTCCTTTATCTTCTCTTTTTCACTGCAACATTCCCCATATTTCCCGTTCCCCTTTCATCCTTTTTCCCTTCTCCCCTTGTTGTTTTCCATTTTTCTTCTGCTGTCCTACCTCACACTGCTGCTCTACCACATCCCTTTTACATACACTTCCACATTTCTCACTAGACCACACACTGCATTCTTCATTTCTATTCATTCATTCCTTTATTCAGTCACTTACACACCCTCTTTGTTTTGTTTTATGTACTTTTACCATGCTCATTATTTTTGGTTTGTTTTCACTCTGTGTCCTATTGTTGTTTTGTTGTTTCCCCTCATTCCCACATCTTTTTCTCCCCTGTGCATCTCCCTCACGCAATTTCCATGCCTACACATCAGGCTTCTTGTTCAGCCTGGTGTGTACTCATATATTTACCATTTTTATTCTCTAGACATGCTTCCCAGTCTTATACATATACATGTATTTACATTACAGGGTCTTCACCGCAACCTCAGGAGGGGAGCGCTCCCCCGCACCCCAACTTACCCATCCCGGTGTACACGGTGGTGCCGGGCCCCCCTGTGACTTAGCCAGGCGCGTGTGCCCGTCCCCACCTGCTTGGCCCTGATCCGCCATCCCCGACCCCGTTGCCCCCCCCCCCCCTGTGCTCCTTCCCCGCCTCGGTGTGCCCTCCTTCCCCCCCCCCTTTTTGCCTGCCGCCCCCCCCCCCCTCCGGCCCGCGGCTTTGGCGCGCTATCTGGTGACCTCTCGTAGGCCCGGGCGGTACCTCTCTTGGTGGTGCACCTGAATTCGGAGTCCTTTTCCACACTGACCGAGGGGAGCTCCTCTCCCCTTTTTCCACCCCTCTGGCACCCCCCGGGAGAGTTTGATGGTGCGGCAGTGGTTCATCTGGTCCGGGTCTACGCCTTCCATTGGACGTCTTGGGTGAGTGGCAGTGGGATTTTCTACACTAGTCCACTTTTGTAGGAGGTTTACCCACATCCTGCCATCTACCTATATGGCTGTGGGTGGCGGGCCCTCTTTGTGTTCTTCTGTTATTATGTCCCACTTATCTATATGTATCTCTTTGTATGTATTTTCTACCTTACAGAACCTATGGCAGCGTCTAACTAATACTCCCTGAAGAAGACCGCTACTTATAAAAGGTCGAAACGCGTAGGGGTGTTTTTCGCCCATAGTATTTGCATACTTACAGTACTGTTATGCTATGTCTGTACTTGTTCTACCTTGTGTTTTTATTTGCCATGTATGACTTATGTTTTTTACCAAGTTCATATCTTGAGTCCCTACTGTTTGGGGCTTTTTCCGTACAACATATTTAAATAAATTTATACTTTTATACATTTTTTGGTACATTTCTATTCCTTGCTGCAGCACAAAGCCCCTAGGGGTAATTTTCTCTTTTCTCAAGACATATCAGGGGTGTGCAGCATTCTTTATCCATGGGTTCCAATACCCTTTCCTTGCTAATAGAGCTTACAGCATGGGCATCAATCCTAATTCTCATATATGTCACCTGTAAGGTCAGGGAAAAGTGGAACAAAAAAGGCAGTTAAAGTAACCTTTAGAACCATGCATACTGGAATTATTATTATGCCAGTCATACATTACACTAGATATATAGCAATATGAATGTCCATACGATAACATAGAAACAAAATGTCCCATCATACAATAATGTGAGCTGCGATCTCACTCACAGTAGTACATATGCACAGCACCCAGCACAAAACAAGTAAAAGTTGTAAGAGCTTGCCAGGTAACCATTCTGGGACAGAAGGGGTTACAGTGCCTGCCTTCAGCACCCACTGCCTCCATCTGGCCCATGAGTGGCTGTAGGCTACCAGGTCCAGCCGCTTTATTATTGTACCCCACTGTACCCCAATCTGGCTGCACACTGAAACTGATCCCACCAACCAAACATAGGAAAAAGTTTAGCAGTGCATAGCCCTGCCTTTCTTTGTGAGGTGAGTCTGAGGTTTTGGCAGAGTGGTGTATGTGGGGACCATCACTGAGTGGCTAGATAACAAGAAGGAGAATCAAAAGAGTGCTGTTCAATGTGTTCCACTGCAGTACTTCTAGTATAGCCCATTCAGCATCCTTGGCCTTTTATGGGAGTTGGAACCCCTTATCCCCCCCTTATCTATGCCCAAGGTGGGAGCAGCACCTCAGTGAGAGAAGTTGTCAGTAAAAGGCACACACCTCTCCTCAAGGGTGTATATCAGGCACTTTCTTTTAGAATGCTTCTAATGCACCCTTTTTCTCTTCCTCCTTCTCCTAAAGGCACAACTCAATCATTTTTGTGGACTCCTAATGCTGCTGAGAGCTGATTGGAGGAAAGGGACATACTGTACCTCCCTTCACACAAGAGCAGAGCTAAGACTGTCAATCTACTGGAGATCCCTCCCCCGCCACCTTTTTTCTCTTGGTGTCAGAAAAATCAAATGTAATACAATGGAGACTAATTACATATGGGCCCTAAGACACCTGTAGCTCAGTGCATGAAACTCCAAAAGCCACATGAGCAATTTTTGAGGAAGATTTGGATATTGTTGGTCACATAGGGGTTGATTTACTAGAACGGGAGAGAGCAAAATCTGGTGCAGCTCTGCATAGAAACCAATCAGCTTCCAGTTTTTTTCTTTTGTTAAAGCTTAATTGAACAAGCTGAAGTTAGAAGCTGATTGAGTACCACGCATGGCTGCATCATGTTCTGTGTGCACCAGTTTTAGTAAATCTCCCCCCATAGACTTCAATGAGAATGCCTCAAAATGCTTGAATTGAGGGTTTTAGAGTGTTTTTTTCCAGTTGTTTTTCAGGCATTTTTTAGGTCTCCTCCCGCTAGTGCTTTCCATTGTCTACAATAAAAATACATGAAGCTTGAACACACAAGTGAAATGCCCGTATACACATGCAAAAAGGCTAAAAATAGTACAGATAAAAACATCTGTAAATCGCTCTTATCTGGTGTGATTGCAGCCAAAGTCACTAATATCTTATATAATATTTAACAAATGTAATTTTCAAAGTAACTTTCAGATATGATGGTTTTATTCAAATAATACCTGATAACACTGCTATAAAGTCCCTTATTCAGGCACTTCCTGTAATAGGGTGAAAATCTTTGTTTATGTCTGTTTTTTGCTCTTCTGCATTGCAACCTTTTCACGTGGACTTCGACTGGAAACCATAAAAAGTTATGACAATGCTTACTGCAGAAGCACAGTCCACAGTTGTCACCATCAGGAATCAGTGGCAGTCGGTGTTTTTTTGTTTTCTGGTCGCAACAAACAATCGCCCACCACGGCACCTCAAACCCCACCCCCTGCTGTCTGCTGATCCTCCCCACTTACCCCATCGGTGGTGGGGATCGGCAGGCACATTGGGATCGGCGGTTACACAGCATTCGAGATCGGCAGGGATCGACGGGCACATCGAGCAATGGATCGTCTGGCAGCATCTCCTGTGTTCTCTTCTCTTCTTTGGTCCACCGTACATCTCCTCCCCTCCTCCTAGGTGTCCAATAGGAACGTATAACCTTTCTGCCAATCAGGAAATGGATATCAGACCCATGCTTCCTGATTGGCGGAGAGGTGATTCAGTGTTAGAAAAGCGAATATTCATTTGCATTTACAACACACCTGGGTGGGCTCCGAGCGCAATGCTCTATGCTCCAAGTCCACCCTATTTTGAAGCCTATTTGAGCCTATAGGTCTAATCAGGTGCGTCAAAAAAACACCCCCACCGCTATAATTCATGTACCCGACATCCCGAAAGGGGCCGGACGCATGAATATGAGGTGGCCATGGCGGCCGTAGATAGATTCATGCTATGCACGAATCTATCCATTAACCATTTAGGGGTGGCGTGGATAGAGGGGGCGGCGCCCATGCGCCCTTAATGGAAGTGGCGCCACTGTCAGGAATCCAACCCTGAGCAATGACATGCAGCCACTGCTGGAGTTAATGCATGTATAAAGTGGCTGCAAAACTCTAGAGGAGATCAGCATACCGCCCAACTTTTTGAGATGGGAACGAGGGACACCTATAAGCAAAAGTATGTAGGCATAGGACACACCCCCTGACATGCCCCTTTAAAGGAGAAATATGCAAAAAAAAATATTAGTTAAACCCACAAGTGCTTTTTTTTTTTCACTACTATTATACCTTTACACTAGCATTTGAAATTTACAAATAAAGCTATTCAGAAATTGGATGAATAAAAAGTGAATTTTTTATACAACTATATAGATCAGACCAAAATGATGAACAAATGAGGAGGAAAGGGGGACATAGGGACATTGTTCCAAATCAGGGACAGTCTGTCGAAATAAGGGACAGTTGGGAGCTATCAGCACAGTTCAGGTGCAATCGAAAAAAACAATTAATAAAATAAATGAAACACGGCAAATGTCTAATGTGCTACACTGTTCTTCAGCAAACAAGCCATCATCCATTTAGGGTTTACCTCTACTTTAAGCTCACAGCAATGTGCATGGAAGAGGGTGGTCTTTCAGCTGCTCCTGTTCATGAGTTAATATACGGTACTCTACACGCCTCTGCTTTTCACACTGCTTTTTTCAAAAGGCCAACTGTCTCTTTATCGACACCTCCTTTTTCTTGTCTAGAGAAGTTCTCTCTGATAATATTATGTGAATTATTTATCTAAAAAGTCAAGCTGGCTTAGTCATAACCTGCAGATATGATTTATTTGAAAAGAGAAATTATGCTTCTTGCAGACTTTGCTTTTCTCCATGCAAACACTGTACAACTATTGTATGATCTATGTAAATGTTATGCAGTTTCTAATTACACATTTAGAGATGCAGCTGGTATCTGGAGATGTGTGAAACTTTTCAACCAACTTGTTAAACCAGCAGATGGACATTTCTGCTTATGAAACTAGTGCAAACTTGTCAACGTGTATACATCTGCAAGCTTTCTTGCTTATTATATACCACAATTTGAAGTTTAGAAAAAAAAATAATGATAAAAAAGCTTTATACTTACTATATAAAACACATTTTTGCAAAAATGTTTTATTATAGATTTCCCAGTATATAAAATGGAAAGTGTACATTTATCATTATAAAGCAATAGGTATGTAGGTTAATTAGTTGTGAAACGGGTGGAACATGCATGATGTTCTAGTTTAACAATGTCCATACATGTGTGATATAGGCACATGTATGCGGGTACAGCTATAAATGTAGTGTGATATTTTAGTCTGCCTGTGTAATGGTGAAATAACATTTGAACAAAAAAAAGAAAAATCAACAAAATGGTTAAAACACAAAATAATCTTTTGTCTCTTTATGGAATTATGGATCAGTATTTGGCTCTCAGGTGATGGTTGTCACAAATGTGACTAAAACAAGGTTAACGGTAGGCATTAAATCATCTAGGGAATGCTAGTAAACTGGCAAAATATAATCAAAAGTTTGTAATATTGTTTTAAGACTTTCCTAGTGCACATTTTTCCAACATTCTGAAAAAAATTATAGGGACACTTTTTTCGATGTTTTCGGAGTATGATTGTAATTAAGGGTGGGGCATTCATTTGTAAGTGCGCAGAGAGCATTTCAGAAAAAATGGGTGTGGTTTCAAGTATGCTAAATATTGGGCATGGCTTAAATGGGGTGTGGTTATTGAGACTCTGAGATGCCTTATATAATACAGAATCTGGTAATATATAAGGAAAGGGAAAACGAGAGAAAGAGGGAGAGAGAGAGAGAAAGAAAGAAGGAGAGAGAGAGAGACTTTGAATTTCTGTTTTGGCATAAGAACATGACCACTGTGCAGCTTCTACTGCTTTCATCCTTGCAGATCTTACATCAGAAGGTTCCCTCCTGTTTTACAGATCCAGGGGATAGATATCTCTTCCACTCTCCCTCCTGGCACTCTCTCTCTTTCCTGTCTGCTGGCACTGGCCTGTACAGGTGGTTGCTGGGGACACTGAGCGGAGGGAAGGTGAGTGAGGGTTGGTAGAGAGGTCAGTGTACTCACCATTAAATTGGAAAGGCTCTCGCGCTATCGGTGCTAAATACTATTGGGGGGGGGGGCACTGCTGCAGTTACCTGGAACCGGTCCTGGCCAGAAATGTGTGAATGAAATAGATGATGGTGACTGCGCTGTGTGAGGAAGGGTAAAGATCAGATGCACAAGGAAGTGAGTAGCAAAAACCCACCACTGAGTATTCGCTAGAGCCAGTGAGGGTGGGAGGTCTGTGAATCAGTAATGGTGAGCATAAATTAAATATTAATCATACACTATAATTAAATTAAATGATGAACATCACAAACATGAGAAGCATGTAAAACCAAACAGCTTAGTTAATGTGAATAGTGCCAAAAAGTTCAAATATAACACAATCCAAATGAGGTCCCAGAAGTCCCAGAAGAGGGAAGACGTGGGACCGTCAGACAAAAACAGTGACAGGAGAGGATGATTTCGCCCCTTACCACAACACACATCCGGATTCATCGCTCTCTGGTGGCCATGCCTGCTCACCTAGTACTGACCAATCTTCAAACAGCTGGGCAGTACCTGACTTCTCATGGGTGGAGGAGGTAGGGATCTCCCTGTTTGTCCATGACAGAGCAAAATTATCGGGATTCTGTCCGGAACAAGCTCTTCTCAGAACATCAGTCGGATTTTTGGGATTGTCCTGGGAAGTCCGTGAATGTTAGGAACTATGCTCGTGTAGCATTACCCCCAGTGGAGCTGCTGGATTTTTGGGCGGCGTGTTTCCTCGTGGCTCCTCTGAAATTCCTAGGGGTGAATGATGTGTATTGCATGTAGTAGAAGTAAAGGAATGTCCAGACAGGTGCTCTTTGCTGTACTCTTTATTACCCAGCCGGGTAAAAACAGTAAAACTTGTGGTGAGGAAAGTAAAGCTGAAGAAGATAGGAGAATAGCAGATTCAGGCGTAATGATAGGAAACAGTCCTGCTCCCAAACGTAACACTCCTTTTCACCACTCCCACCGGAGTGGGTTTAGTGTACCCGGAAAGGCCTCTCTCACTGACCTGGCAGCCGGAGTATCACTCAGACAATTGTAGGATAAAGTCTCTGCCACAGACCCTCCTTGGTGAACTTGAACTTGGGAGAAAGTCTCTGCCACAGACCCCTTTTTAAGAGCCTCAGAAGATACCTCTGCCACAGGTTCCTTCTGGGTTGAATCATTGGAGATATGCCTCCTTAATTGAGTTACGTCTGGATCTTCTTCAACTTGCCGCCCAGGTACCGACCGACAGGTGATCAATCCCTCGGTGTCCGGCTACCTTGATCCCTGGTGGTTTATCCAGGCCCTTTTGGACCGCCAGCCTCTCAATGGCGCTCCTCAGACCGACTCCCCACCGAACAGCAGTACAGCTTGGGATCTTCAAGAATGGGAATCCAGTCACTCACTGGGTCTCCGCCACTGTTCAGATGCTCTGGGTCAGCATGGCCCCAGGCCGGAACCAGGAACACCGCGTGACACGCACGCCCCGGCCAGGTAGGCCATAGCGCTGGGGCGCCATGGTGTGGCCACCCTAAAGGTGGTTGCCACACTGGACGAAGAAGAAACCCAGAACCAATGGTGTCTGCCCCACAAATACCCCTCCCCAGCATGCACAGCAGGGACAAACCCCCGTGATTGGCTGCTGGGAAGAGCACCCAAACCTTGACTCCACTGCTGCCACCTGCAGCACCAGGGCTGGAAGAACACCTCAGCACAACGTAATGGACTCACAGCACAGCCAAGCTGAGACAGAGACCGCATTTTGCTACTAACAATCTGGATCAGAGTTTAACTACACTCTGATCTTCACATACATTTAGCTAGCACCAGTACTGTAAGTGTACACTAGTGTATTGTGATTTATGTTTATGGACAGGCAGAATTGATGACTTTTCTTGGGTATCAAATGTTTTGATAATAAACTGTAGCCACCTCTGGAAAAAACACTTTGTGTGTGAATCATTGTTTGGTCCTATCTCTGCCTCCAACATTTCTATGTATAGCAGATTGTGTAGATCTTTCACCACTCTCCCAACTTCAGGGGGATTGGGAGATAGCCATTGATGGATAATACAGTATCTGACTGGCATGGCAAGAGACACATATGAACCCATTGCATATTCTGTGTTGTAGATTGCTAGATTGGGAAATTTTAATCCCTAGTAGCTAAACATCAATATTAGCGGGTCCAAGTCTATGGTAGCATCCTGAGCATCTGCTATTTATGTGGCTACTTGTTTCTAACAATTTTAGGACAAGACCATAGACAATGCGAGAGTGAAGCACTCAGTTTCCCACCTTTAGGGCATACATGTATTCAGGCAATCTGGCCTGGTTCTTTCCATTGATGGAGTTTCACTAGGGAACTTATACAAGAGAATCTTGTGTAGTGTTCTACTACACACTTTTGTGTACAGTCTCTGTAAGCCACAACGGTTCACAGTGTACATTGAATCCATCAGCCAATGCTCCCCTTGGAGTTCAGTAGCAAATAAAATAAATCAGATTGTACTGCCTTGGACTTAGTAATAATTCAGTGGAGTATAGAATCCTCTTTACTTAGAAAACATTCTTTCTATATGTATGTTTTTTTTTTGTTTTTTTTTTGTGTTGATAAAGTGAGAAAGGGTTATAGCCTCTGCAGAGGCGTATCTAGTGAAAATGGCGCCTATGGCCAGCACTGAAACTGCGCCCCTTTTTAAAACATTTGAAACCCATCTTTCAGATAATCTTAACAAAAAAAAACAGCTAACAAAACTACAAGTCAAGCGCTTTAATTACCCCTTTCACCAGAGCAGTGGCGGCTGGTGCTTAAATTTTTTTTGGGGGGGGGGGCGCAAAAAAATAAATAAATTGCAGCCTCACTGTGCCCATCAAACGCAGATACTGTGCCATCAATTGTCACCACTGTGCCATGCCATCAAACGCAGCCACTGTGTCATCAATTGTCACCACTGTGCCATGCCATCAAACGCAGCCACTGTGCCATGCCATCAAACGCAGCCACTGTGGCATCAATTGTCACCACTGTGCCATTCCATCAAACGCAGCCACTGTGTCATCAATTGTCATCACTGTGCCTTGCCATCAAACGCAGCCACTGTGCCATCAATTGTCACCACTGTGCCATGCCATCAAACGCAGCCACTGTGCCATCAATTGTCACCACTGTGCCATGTCATCAAACGCAGCCACTGTGCCATCAATTATCACCATTGTGCCATGCCATTAAATGCAGTCACTATGCCATCAATTCGCACCACTGTACCATGCCATCAAACGCAGTCACTGTTCCATGCCATCAAACGCAGTCACTGTGCCATGCCATCAAACGCAGTCACTGTGCCATGCCATCAAACGCAGTCACTGTGCCATGCCATCAAACGCAGCCACTGTGCCATCAATTGTCACCACTGTGCCATGCCATCAAACACAGCCTCTGTGCCGCTCAATTGTCGCCACTGTGCCAAGTGTCACCACTGTGCCCTTTAATTGTCGCCACTGTGCCCATTGTTGCCACTGTGCATGTCACTGTGCCCTTTAATTGTTGCCACTGTGCCCATTGTCACCACTGTGCCCTTTGTCACCACTGTGCCCATTGTTGTCACTGTGCATGTCACTGTGCCCTTTAATTGATGCCACTGTGCCCATTGTCGCCGCTGTGCCCTGTAAAATGCACTTACCTTTCTGCTCCTACGTCCCTCGATGTCCTCTCCCGCCCTCGATGACGCTTCAGCCAATCAGGTTACCGATTACCAGAATCGGTGAACCTGATTGGCTGAGACCGCCGTCAGTCTTATCCAAGGAACGCACCCCCCATACGTTCCGAGGATAAGACATCCGGGAGTCGAGGGCTGTACTCGGAAAGCCTATCAGTGCCGCTGGCTCTGATCGGCACTTTCGCACAACCAACCAGCTGCCGTTATTCAGGTAGCAGGCGCCCAAGGTCCGGCCATCTGAACAGACCAGCGGCAGCTGGCCAAAATAACATACATTCATGCAATTTATGAATGTATGTTATTAGACTCAGTGGCAGGCGAGAGCCAGAGGGGGCGACGCTGCAGAACGACATTCTTAAAGTCTTAAAGGGCCCGTTTTTTTTTTATGACTACAGGAGGGGGGGGCGGCGCCCCAGTGCCCCCTATGGACGGGCCGCCACTGCACCAGAGTCAATAGCGCTACATCTTATATCGCTGTGCTGCACAAACCCAGCCACTGCCAGAGTCTGTGCCCCCACTACCCCCTTTACCAGAGACCAGGGCCGCTGTTAGATATCATGGGGCCCCCTACAGCCTACCTGATGGGGCCCATGCCCCCACCCCTGGGCCCATCCCTGGCCCTACCCTAACCTCAAAAACATAATTCAGCTGTCTTCAAGTGATATTTCATCCCTTGTGATACCTTGGGTAGTGACATATCCTCTTTATGAAGAAATCTGGCTTAATTAGACCCATTGATCCCTCCTCTGCCATTCAAGGCTTTTTGGCTGCTTTCTTAGCTGGTACCAGCCAGGTAAATGCAGAACCGATACTGGAAGTGATGAAATCTTCATAACTTATAGCCTCAGTTGTCACAGAGGAGAGGGAGAAACTGATGTTCCTCCTGCTTCTTTGTGCGCTGCCAATCCGACCAGATAAAAAAATGTGAGACACATGACTGAGTCCACAGTCCAGGTGTCCTGTCGAGAAATACACCGGCCCGATGCCACCGCTATCGTCCTGGCTATAGCATCCCTGACAGCAGGCGGAGGAGTGATATTCAGCTGTCAGGGCTGCTGTAGCCGGAACTATAGAGGTAGCATTGGGAAATGCCTGCTTACTCCGCGACCAGTGACTGCACTCACAGGAGTAAGAAATTAGAAATAGTCCCACTTGCAACGCTGCCATTGTCCATTAGCAAAGGTGCTGAAAAGGAGATCCAACCTATGCTCGGGAGCCTGGAGGGAAGAAGATACCATCTGACCCTGGTAAGTGCATTGCTGCCCAGCCACTCACCAGCGCCCCCTTCATATGGCGTCCATGGCACTTGCCATGGCTGCCATACCCTAGATACGCCCCTGAGCCTCTGTTCATTTTCCAGCTCTCTCTGTAAACCTGTGGAAAAAGAAAATATGGCTTATAGCTCATAGCTGTGATTAAGCACTAATTTATAGTGCAAAACGCATCAGCTGTTTTACTCCTGTGTAGTGTGCTGTGACTTGTAGTGCATTTTTCCTTTTTTAAATAAAGACAACCATCAAGGTTTTTTGGAGTGCGGCTGTCCATATTTTCTTTTTCCATTTGTTGCCTTGTGCATTGCCAGCACCCTTGATCCCCTGAGACCATACTGATCATCCTAACACAATCCACCTGGAGCGGTAACTTTCTTTCTTTCACTCTCTGTAAACCTGTTGGAAAAAAATTTATCTTACTTTTTTCCCCAATGACAATAAACCATCAAGACAAAAAACGATAAATAAAAAGACCAATCATCACTATCCCACTTGTATGTAAAAAATAAATGCAAAAATGTATTAGTGTGACATACAGATTCAGCAACTGTATTATTTTCATATGTGCTTTCCTTCACACAAGAAAAGAAAATAGGCATTTTGAAGATTTTTATTTTTATAAAAATTATACAAATAAAAGGTCACATTTTTCATCCACTGAAGCCACATTTTATGGGTGGTTTTAGGGTGGTTTAAATGCTTAATTTATTCTTTTGATTGAACCTTTTTGTATGTCACTTACAAGATATATATCTATCATTCCATATAATTTTCCTTTTGATCTGCCTTTCAGATGGATAACATCTGTGTGTGCTTGGTTTTGAATAAATTGTTTTGAAATACGAAAATAGGGTCAAATTAGGAGGATTTTAGGAGCATTTAGCAATAATGTAGTAACACCCATAGACCATCATTCTGCAGACATACAAGTTTTGTGCTCTAGATAATGATCTGTAAATCTATTTTAGTTACAGCATACAGTATGGGGAAGCAGGCAGTGCTGGGCTCTCTGGTTCCTCTACTGTATTAATAGTTCCTCAGTTTGCTGTCATCTGCTCTAACATAAAGAGGGATGCTGAAAACGAGTGTATTGTCTGTCTGTGTGGGGGGGGGGGGGGGGGGGCTGATGACACAGCTTCCATAGATAACAGAACACAATGCACCCCAACTTTTAGGAAACATTGCACTGTGGCCCCAACATGAGAGAATTGTGAATGGCTAGAAGGCAGAAGGACAATGTGTGTCTATGGTCAGAATGGCTTAATCATAGCAATTACATGTCTGGACTAGTTCTTACAGAGAATGAACCTCATATTAAACCTAAAATATCATTAGAGTTTCATGACTTTTGTAATAGCTCAGTGGTTAGAGTAATAGACTTCTGTGTTTATAAGTTTTGGGTTCGAATCCAGCTCAGAGCTTAATGTTTTTAAGACATATACATTTTCAATATATTGATTTACTAATATTGGTATTGGGATATCTCTATTTAATCTAAGAGCAATGTATAAAATAATATGTATATATATATACAATTTAAAAACAGATTGTGCTCTCTCCTGGATTCGAACCCACAAAATATGAATCACAAGTCTGTCACTCTATGCATTGAGCTATTTCTCAAGTTATATACCTGTGTTGATTTTTATGTGTAATATGGGGTCCATTTTCTGTAAGAATTAGTCCAGACATGTAATTGCTATGATCAAGCCGTTCTGAACAAAGACACACATTGTGCTCACAATTCCCTCTTATTGGGGCAACAGTGCAATGTTTCCACAAAGTTGGGGTGCATTGTGTTCTGTTATCTATGGAAGCTGTGTCATCACCCCCCCCCACACACACACACACACACAGACAGACAATACACTCGTTTTCAGCATCCCTCTTTATGTTAGAGCAGATGACAGCAAACTGAGGAACTATTAATACAGTAGAGGAACCAGAGAGCCCAGCACTGCCTGCTTCCCCATACTGTATGCTGTAACTAAAATAGATTTACAGATCAATATCTAGAGCACCACACTTGTATGTCTGCAGAATCATGGTCTATGGGTGTTACTACATTATTGCTAATTGCTCCTAAAATCCTCCTAATAGAGACTACTATATTTAGAAACTCAGAATTCTGAGATTTAATCTCAGAATTCTGAGATTTAATCTCAGAATTCTGACTTTGAAACTCAGAATTCTGACATTTAATCTCAGAATTCTGACATTTAATATCAGAATTCTGACTTTGAAACACAGAATTCTGACATTTAATCTCAGAATTCTGACATTTAATATCAGAATTCTGACTTTGAAACACAGAATTCTGACATTTAATCTCAGAATTCTGACATTTAATCTCAGAATTCTGACTTTGAAACACAGAATTCTGTCTTTTTAATCTCAGAATTCTGACTTTGAAACTCAGAATTTAGTATTTTTTTTTTATGATGGCCCCAGGGCTCTTCCATAAAGAAGCATTGGGGTTTAGCTGGCAGTTTTATTTTCATAAATAATCATTGTGGCTCTCTAGAGAATATTGTTAATTAGCAATTTGCTGCACAATCCCCAGATTTTGATAATTAAGTGGTCTTGCATAGCAAGAGCACTTATTGTTATCTCACATATATATTATTATTATTCTTATAGCCAAATTTGCCCCCCTAACTCCTCCCACAGTTTTTACACTACATAGACGAGTAATATATCGAATCGTGCGGATTGTTCCCGATCGGTGGGCTATTACTGTGTGGAAAATTTCGCCGAACCGTTCGCGAAATATTGTAATTTTTGCAGCAAAATTTTCCCATAGGAATGAATGGGGAGCGGTAGAGTGTGGGATTTCTAAAAATGAAAAATCATTACATGATTTGCAAACTGCGACCACACCCTCATTTTCAAGCCGACCTACACAAATCTTATATCAAAACGTTCAGCTATCCCTGCTGCCTCCACACGTGTTCACGGCTAAGTGATTGATCAAACCGTTTTCACAATATGATAATTTGTTTGCAACCTACGCCATCCATTATTTCAATGGAAGTCAATGGAGGTCAAAGTTTAGAAAACTAAAATCATCTTTGGAATTTGTAAACTGCGACTGTGCCTTCAATTTTATTATTTCAGAGACATACTATACATCAAAATGTAGGTCTGGGTCTTGTGATTCGTAAAATATAAAGATATTCGCTGTACGATTCATAGTTTTTAAAATACAACCATTTGAATAGGACAAGTATTTAAGAAAAATCCAGGATCTGAGTCTCTGCTTAGAGGCTGCATGCTTATGTTTACATTGGTTTCCTAGGAGACGCTGAGGTAATAAAAACTCCTCACGCACAGCTGTAAGGGGATTCTATAGCTCCTCCCACACAGTTGTGAGGCAGTTGTGAGGTGTTTTCTGTGAGGTAAATACCTTCATACACACAGTTGTGAGGTAGTTGTGAGGCGTTTTCTGTGAGGTAAATACCTTCATACACACAGTTGTGAGGTAGCTGTGAGGTGTTTTCTGTGAGGTAAATACCTTCGTACACACAGTTGTGAGGCGTTTTCTGTGAGGTAAATACCTTAATACACACAGTTGTGAGGTAGTTGTGAGGTGTTTTCTGTGAGGTAAATACCTTCATACACACAGTTGTGAGGTAGTTGTGAGGCGTTTTCTGTGAGGTAAATACCTTAATACACACAGTTGTGAGGTAGCTGTGAGGTGTTTTCTGTGAGGTAAATACCTTCATACACACAGTTGTGAGGTAGCTGTGAGGTGTTTTCTGTGAGGTAAATACCTTAATTTGAAGGACAAGTATTAAAAAAAAATCCTCAATTTCTGCTGTGTTTACAGAGAGCCTGCAAACCAAACAATTGGTTTCCTAGGAGACGCTGAGGAGTTTAATAACACCTCACAAACAGCTGTGAGGTGAGTTGGCTCCTCCCACACAAGGCTGAGGGAACTTTCCTCTGCTTGCAAGGGTCTCAAACTGGTGGCCCTCCAGCTGTTGTAAAACTACAAGTCCCATCATGCCTCTGCCTGTGGGAGTCATGCTGGTAACTGTCATTCTTGCAATGCCTCATTGGACTTGTAGTTTTGCAACAGCTGGAGGGCCGCCAGTTTGAGACTCGAGTGTGTTTGCATATGTTTACATTGGTTTCCTAGGAGACGCTGAGGTAAAATCCTTCATACACACATCTGTGAGGGCTTTCTATAGCTCCTCCCACACACTGTGAGGTGATATGGCTCAGTTTTTTTTGGCTCTGCGTAACTTCTGCATGCTCTGCATATAGCAACCATACATAGCAACCAGTCCATAGAAACCAGTCCATAGCAACCAGACCATAGCAACCAGTCCATAGCAACCCTCCATAGCAACCAGTCCATAGCAACCAGTCCATAGCAACCAGTCCATAGCAACCGTCTATAGCAACCAGTCCATAGCAACCAATCCAGAGCAACCGTCAATACCAACCAGTCCATAGCAACCAGTCCATAGCAACCAGTCCATAGCAACCAGTCCATAGCAACTGTCCATAGCAACCAGTCCATAGCAACCAGTCCATAGCAACCAGTCCATAGCAACCGGTCCATAGCAACCAGTCCATAGCAACCGTCCATAGCAACCACTCCATAGCAACCACTCCATAGCAACCGTCTATAGCAACCAGTCCATAGCAACCAGTCCATAGCAACCAATCCAGAGCAACCGTCAATACCAACCAGTCCATAGCAACCAGTCCATAGCAACCAGTCCATAGCAATCAATCCAGAGCAACCGTCCATAGCAACCAGTCCATAGCAACCAGTCCATAGCAACCAGTCCATATCAACTGTCCATAGCAACCAGTCCATAGCAACCCGTCCATAGCCATCAGTCCATAGAAACCAGTCCATAGCAACCGGTCCATAGCAACCAGTCCATAGCAACCAGTCCATAGCAACCGTCCATAGCAACCAGTCCATAGCAACCAGTCCATAGCAACCAGTCCATAGCAACCAGTCCATAGCAACTGTCCATAGCAACCAGTCCATAGCAACCAGTCCATAGCAACCAGTCCATAGCAACCGGTCCATAGCAACCAGTCCATAGCAACCGTCCATAGCAACCACTCCATAGCAACCACTCCATAGCAACCGTCTATAGCAACCAGTCCATAGCAACCAGTCCATAGCAACCAATCCAGAGCAACCGTCAATACCAACCAGTCCATAGCAACCAGTCCATAGCAACCAGTCCATAGCAATCAATCCAGAGCAACCGTCCATAGCAACCAGTCCATAGCAACCAGTCCATAGCAACCAGTCCATATCAACTGTCCATAGCAACCAGTCCATAGCAACCCGTCCATAGCCATCAGTCCATAGAAACCAGTCCATAGCAACCGGTCCATAGCAACCAGTCCATAGCAACCAGTCCATAGCAACCGTCCATAGCAACCAGTCCATATCAACCAGTCCATAGCAACCACTCCATAGCAACCCATCCATAGCAACCGGTCCATAGCAACCGGTCCATAGCAACCGTCCATAGGAACCCGACCATAGCAACCGTCCATAGCAACCAGTCTCTAGCAACCAGTCCATAGCAACCACTCCATAGCAACCACTCCGTAGCAACCACTCCGTAGCAACCACTCCATAGCAACCAGTCCATAGCAACCCTCCATAGCAACCAGTTTTTGATGGGGCAAATAGGATGGTGCAGTTTTGATGGGGTAGTTTTTAATGGAGCAGTTTTTGATGGGGCAATGGACTGAACTGGCTCGACACACTGTTGGATCACATTTACATCTCCAGGGGCACCGTCTCCAGTCAGGAGTATTGGTGGAGGCAAGACCACGCCGCACAATTTCCCCAGAAATTGTATCTTTTCTAGTTATAAAATATAATGGTAATGTGAAGACAAGTTCAAAAAGATTTTGTAGGAACCCTAAAATTAAATTAACTTTACATAACTTTTAAAAACACAAATAACTGTATACTGGTTGACTATCGGCTATATAAAATATAGAATTTTACACAATTTTGAAGAAAAACAAATATTGTATCAGTGTTAAAATGAGTTACAAGAAGCAAGATCTTATGTACTGTAATTATTACTACAAATTTGTAACAGAATAGTGAAAGATTATAATGAAACTATAATGTCTTCTCATTGCCTCTGCAAATTAGAAGCAAACTAATAGTAATAACAAGAAGTAGAAACATCTTATAAAATCAAATTGTCATTGTAATCAACGTGGAAGCTTCATAAGAAAATTATCTTGTGTATTTTTTACTACTTTTCTTTTTCTTTTTAGTGATATCTAACAGGCTTCTCAATGCTGATTTGTATGACCTCCAATACTTTTTTCTGCCTACTTGCTCACTTTCTCACAACTAATTCGGAGGGATTGCATCTCTAAGCATAACTGCATATAAAATATTGCAGGACCCTGGTTAACATTTTATAACTACATTGGAACTAGTGATAATTAATACAATCATATTATAGTTCCACTTGTACTCATAGTGCATTTGAAGCAGTTGTCATCATCATTGCCCTTAGTCATGTATAGTGATGGAGTCTAAATTAGAATGGCAGATAAGGTGGTGGTGGTGGTGAATGGAAGATATTTGTCACCAAGAATGTGGATTGGAAGGGTTATTGCCTCCAGGGCAGTCTCCCTTTTAGAGGCTGATCATAAAGTTCATTTGTTGGGCCTGGAGTGGCTGTGGATGAGATTAGGTAGGTAGGCTGCTGTAACAGGCGCTCTCTGCGCCTTCGTAATGCGTTCCGGCGTGGAGTGCATGTGACAGCCGCGCGATGACGTCATCGCGCGGCGCCATGTGCGTTCCATTGTGGAACGCGGAAGTGCGCCGCAACTAACGGCGGTTTCCTTTGTATTAGTGCTTTGTATTAGTGCTTATGCACTGCAGTTGCCTTGATGCTATAAACAGAGAGGTGTGCTGACTGCACACCGTTCTATTATTGTCAGCCGTAGCTCGGCCACGCTACAGTCATTGGTGCCATCGCTCCCCATGCTGCAAAACTTCACCAAGCTGCAACTCCAGCATTTCTGCTGTTACCTTGGCTACTTCACATTGCCATTGCTGGGGATAACCTTCAAGACCTTCCTTGCTGACACCCTACACTACAGAATACCTTGTCGCTACACTCAAGCCCTGCAAACGGATAAGTAGCAATTGTTTCACTTGTAGTACTATAGGAAGAACTGCTGCATATATTCCTCCTGAAACAATTGCTGTTATTTATTATGGCTTGTAGCTATTAACATACTACTTGGGACTAACTGTTATGTCTATGACTGTTTGCTGAGGAACATCTTAAAGGGACATCTACTCTCAAAATTACCTGAGCTATATTTGCCTCTCATATGCAACTATTAGTTGTCTCTACAACTCCTATTTACTACGTGCTTGACATAAGTGTCATTTAATTATGGGCCTTGCCCTAACTTGCTGAACATGTTTGCTCTAACTTTTCTATGCTAAGGGTTGATGGTATTTTCAGACCAACTCCCTTAGTGGCCTAATGCTTTTCTATATGTTTAAGTGGTATGATGTACAGAACCCCCAAACTCCTGTTTGCGTGGAGTGACGCCTGGGGTCCCTTACTGATAATCACTTGTATATAGAAGTGCATTGGAATCTTCAAGTGTATGTTATAATTTTAAGCTCTGGTTGCATGTTGTAATGCGTCCAACCTTAGTAGATCAACGCCTTTCTTTATGTGAGAGAGACATGATGTAGAGAACCCCCAAACTCCTGTTTGCGTGGAGTAACGCCTGGGGTCCAATACTTACTGATAATCACTTGTATATAGAAGTGCATTGGAATCTTCAAGTGTATGTTATAATTTAAGCTCTGGTTGCATGTTGTAATGCGTCCAACCTTAGTAGATCAACGCCTTTCTTTATGTGAGAGAGACATGATGTAGAGAACCCCCAAACTCCTGTTTGCGTGGAGTAACGCCTGGGGTCCAATACTGAATTCTCACATAGAGAAGTGCATTGAAATCCTTGCTAGCCGCAGTTGTGGTTCACTCCGTTCACCAGAGCTGTTACAGCTGCCATGTTTTACAAGTTCATCTGCTTGAATACCTGGCTCATTATAGAAGGGTCGGGAAGCCCCACAGGAAGAAGATGTGCTTAAGACTTTAAAAAATCCTGTGGAGAGTGAATTGACAGACTATTTGCTGTTTTTAGAATGCTTAGAGAACTCAACCACCACTCTGTTCTAAGTAATGAAGCAATCAGAACTTTGTTATTTCTACACATTGTAACCACCTGTTTTTAAATTAATTCTATTGTTTATTGCTGATCCATGGATGCTAATTGTGTCTTCATTTGTTATTTGTTGCTTAGGTTTTAACTCAAAAATTTGGACCATTTTGACTTTCACATAGTTGGTCGTGCAACAATTTTGGTCAGTTGTACAATCTTGCAAAGCAATGTGCAAAGTGTGCAGTCACAAACGCTGTGCCACAATATATATATATATATATATATATATATATATATATATATATATATATATATATATATATATATATATATATTCCAGCTGGGGGAAGGAGAGGAAAAAAATCCCATCTGGGTTATCTATGTATTTAAAGGAGTCTTTCAGATTCCAACCTTTCTGTTCTGAAGAAAAATCAGTTTGTTTCATCATGTCTTAATACCTTTAGTAGACAAGCCTCAAAGCGGAGCTCCACGCCTGTTTGTGAACTTGAGCTTTTGGGAAGGAGTGGGGAAGCGGGTACCCGATTTTGACAAGTACCAGCTCCCACTTTCGCTCTGATCGCCTTAGGCAATCGAAAGTGGAATTTCTACTTCCCTCCTCCCTCCCAAAGTCTTTTGGGACACATGACAGGTCCCATAAGACTTTGGGACCAGTCACACAGCGCAGCGCCACTCATGCATGCGTGGTGGGCACACGGGGTGCTCATAGTGAAGATGCCGGTGACGGCAAGAGAGGACACAGGGAGAACATGACTGGGATGAGCATACCACTGGATTGTGGAAAAGGTGAGTGGCTGTTTATTAAAAGTCAGCAGCTACTTTTTGTATTTGCTTACTTTTAATTTTAACTTTAGAACCTTGAACCCTGATTTAAGGGGTCAATCTCCAAAAATAAAATTTCTATTGCAATGGCTTGTGTAGCAATTTTATATGCTGTATTATTGTTGTAATTCCCTATTTGTCTTTAGTAAATAAACCCCCATATCCCTATATGGTCTACTTTAATAATCTTCCTGCCTTGAATTGCATTGAATTTCCTTTCCTTAAATGACCTGTTGCAGGCAATGATTAAACTGATTGACGTTATGTGCAAAAAAAGTATACAGTTTTTTATCATAATAGTCATCCCTACTGCTAATTTCAAGGTGCTGATGCTACAGTTTTTTAATATGAACAGCATTCTAACTGCCCACTTGGCATAATGAAAAGGTAAAGATTACATTTTTCTCCTCTTTTCCATGTAAAAATAGCCGCATATTCAAAGATTTTTAGGGATTTGCAACATTCAAATCATTGACACATTGTTGGTGAAGCAACTATTAAGCTGTTTGCTCTTTTCTAATCACAAGTGACATTCATTATGCAGTATTTATCACATAAAAATGTAAATAGAAATGAGCTACTTCTTAGTGATAAGCATACCCAAGATAAAAGGATGAAAAGCAAAGTGTAACAAAGTAAAGGTGTTGTGCTTCAAAAGGGTTTCCTTGTACTGCTTGTACTGTTAACAAACACAGCTTCTTAATTGTTCCGGCATATAAAATTAAGAAAACAAAAAGCTTATACCACCACTGGTGAGAACAGATGGAATATTATCCTGCAAACAGTGACATCTATTGGCCACAATATGCAGATTACTGTGCTTAGCTTAAACCCAGCAACTGCTATAAGAAGTTCATGTTTTAAATACTGAGATATTGTTTCAGTTCATTTCCATGTATTGCTTGTCTTAATGCTTGTCAATGAATTCTATCTTCCTTTTAATGTTTGTCTATCAATAAAAATCACCTGTCACCTTGAATGAAAATGAAAAGGACAACTATCGCATTCCAGCTACGGTGCTAATTAGCTCTTAGCTGCTGTGCTTCAGTGCTGAAGATACTGTGCATAGTATTGAGTCATTCATTGTAAAACAGCAACACAAAAAGCAATTCAACAGGGCTTACATATAGGAAGGTCGTTAAAACACTTCATATTCCTGATGCAGTAGTTAAATTATTCAAGGGCATTTGTGAGAATGCTGTGCATAAGAATGATTTGCTAAGTTACATACACAGAAATTATAATTGCTGCAGCATAACATAATGTCACTTCAGCATTATTAAATTGTACTTAAAAATACTTTTCAATCGGGTACCATCTGCACCATATTCAGGGCCATGATTTATTGTTTTTTTATTTTTTTATTTAAAGGTTTAATTTAAAGAAAATTAATGTGCCTAAAATTTGGATGTGAGAAATGTAATTTTGCGTACATGTCTTCTACTAAATAAAGTGACACTCCCACACAACCCCAATAGGAATTTCAATAAAATAAACTGAATGTTTGTTATATAGGGGAGCTGTTATAAACAAATGCACCAAATATCAAATAAATCAAGTGAATCAATAATCCTAACAGTATGGACCAGTGGCTGCTAACATAAACCTGTGTTACCTCAGTAGTCTACATATAATACAAATGATAAATGCTGTGCCACCTACAATATGTGATATATTCCATTTTGATAACCTTATAAAGACTCAACTAAATAAGAAAATAACATAAAACAAGTGGAGTTTAATTGTACCAGAGAAACTTCAACAACAAAAAATGTTATTAGCCATAAAATTGCAAAAATTAAAAATACCATGGGATAACAACCCCTAGTATAAAGTCACATCTCTAATTGTAGTAATATGTAGCATGAATAAGTCTACACATAATTTCATAATATAACACTCCAAAAAAAGTCAACGTGTTTTACATAGATGCTTCCTCAGGACATCTTTTATATGTTCATTACAGAGTGACCTATCTTAAGAAAATACATATTAGTTATAATCCAATAACAGATATTCATTTGAAATCAACAACAATAAATAATCAATCTTGCAGACTTACATGTCACCCTAGGAGAAAAACAAGGCTTGGTTACATAAGGATTGCGGTGATGATCATGGTATATAACTAGAGGTTGAATTCTTGATACATAAATTAAGGCTTTAGAACGGAAGTCCAATTTATTCTGGCTTATAAAGTTCCTAGAACGGTATATCCCAGGAAGGCCTGAATTCCCAAAGTTTGAGAATTCAGATCTTTTCAAACCTTTCAGAGGCAAGTTGAGATTTCAAGCGAGTGGGAATCAAATGTCCAGGCATGTACAAAGAAATCATGGAAATGCTTATAGAGCATCATAAGAAGGAGATTAAAGATATTAACCTGAATTTTAGAACCTGCAGACACGTAACACAGCCATTTATGTACATTCTAAGTATTTTGAAAAGGATAAAGAGTTGAAAGAACATCTAAATAAATACAATAAAGATTTGATATACACAAAAGATGTGAAATTCACCTGAGACAAAATGGCATTCAATGGCAAATATGCCTATAATTGGCCACCAGGGGGTAAAAAAAAAAAAAAAAAGCTGAGCACATAGAAATTATCACAGACCCCGAGGTTTGCTGGAGGTGTCAGGGAGATACAGGTACACTGCTCCACATCTGGAGGTGAGACACGTTATTAAACAGATCACAGAAACTAAGCTAAACCTAGATGCTGCATGTTGCCTGCTACACCTGTCCTCCTTCTCTCTGACACGCTACAAGAAATCTTTAACTAAACACCTACTGAATGCGGCTAAATCGCTGATACCCCTATACTGGAACTCTTCTAGGGTCCCGTCCGTACAAGAATGGCTCCACAGAGTGGACGAGGTGTATGAGATGGAGGACACGTTGGCACAGGACAGGGGCACAGCTGAGAGTTTTCACGACACTTAGCAAACATGGTCTATTTTAAAGTACTTTAGAGATTATGACAGTATTATGTCCGGACTCACTCCTGGTGGTACCGATTAGTGAGATGACTCTGCCCGCCCGGTCCTTGACCATTTCTGTGTGAGTGGGCTGGGTTCTTATCTCAGTGCACTATCGGTGACCCTCTTTCTTATCTCCTGAGCACTCCTTTTGCTTTAGTCTCTTCTTCCCTCTTTCTCTTTTCTTTTCTTCTCTGCTTTTATCTGCTTCTGTTAGGTGACAAGTACGCAGGAAAACATCTCAGATTGTCTTATAAATATCGTGAACTGGAAACTATTTTCAAGAACGGAGTTGAAATAGATATTATAGATAATTGACTCTGTTTTGTTCAACTATATGATTTATCTATGTTTCACATTGGATGGTAGACCCTGACATGCCCTTTACTATGTTCACTCGTGTAACATTGTTATGAGATTTGGATTCTTGTTATTCCGACACACTGTTTAGGTCGCAATGCAGTTGTATCTGTCACAGACCCTGATTGCTATGCTTGTCTTTACCTTTTTGTTTCTTAATAAAGCTCTTTTGAATGAGAAAAAAGAAATTATCACAGACACATGGATACTTTCATAAATTCCACTGAGTCTGATTCATCAAATGTTTCATAGATTTCTAATGTTTCACAGGTCTCTGGAAGATATAGGACAAGGAATTGAGGATCAAGAAAAAGACAAAAAACGTTTGATCGACATGATTATGTGGGTAAGAAAAGAATAGTAGAAAGCACCAATCAGTGTTTTGGACACTCACACGGGCAACCGCACTACTAATGGTGATGGGCTAGCAGTACAATTGGAAGGTACTATTATGGACCCTAATACACATAATCTAAGTATAGGCTCTCCAATTAAAACGTTATATGGGGTTGTGCAGCCTAACCAAAATACGGTCAATTGTTAAGACAGTAAATAAGTAAACATATGTGCAAATATAAATTCTTCATAAAAGTCCAGTATAAAATGCAAAGGCTAATAGTAGGGTTGTCCCGATACCACTTTTTTGAGACCGAGTACAAGTACTCTCCGATACCGAATACCGATACTTTTTTTTAATGTCATTTGACATTTTCTTTTTTTTTTTACTATTTTTCTTTTTTTTTATAGTGATTTTTTTTTTAGAGGGGGGGTAGTGGATTGTCAGTGTGTTTTTTTGTTTTTTATTATTATTAATTATATTTTATTTTTTAATTATTTATTGCACAAGCCGAGGGGGACAACCGGGTGCACCACAGACAATGGGTCACAGTAGATGGAAAGGAGGCTGAGGCACTATGAGACTCTGGGGCCACCCTCACTCTGGTGCAGCCTCACACCATATCTGCAAAGGCGCGCACCAACAGGACTGTTGCAGTAAGAGTGGCAGGAGGCGCCATCCGCAAACTACCCACAGCCCAAGTGCAGTTAAATTGGGGCACTGGAGCCAAGCAGATGGAAGTAGACATTATGTCGGCCCTACCTGCGGAAGTATTGTTGGGGAACGATTTGGGGTGCCTAACTTCACAGCTGCTTACCCCAGATCCCGCTGGAACCTGCCCTGTGACTACCAGGGCGCAAGCCCACCGAGCTGGACAGACGCACTTCGAGGAACCACAGGTAGGAACCAAAAACCCCATAGTATGCCCTGACCCTATCCTCTTCTGGGGCACTCCACAAGACTTTGGCCAAGCCCAGCAGTCAGATCCCACCTTACATTCTCACGGTGGTGGACTATGCCACCAAGTACCCTGAGGCTGTGGCGCTCTCCAACATTGAGGCGGAGACGGTAGCAGAGGCTCTAGTCAGGATCTTTTCTCGAGTAGGATTCCCCTGGGAAATACTCTCAGATCAGGGAACCCAGTTCACGGCAACTGTCACTCAACAGTTATGGCAGAGCTGCGGGGTGAAACCGTTATTTAGCTCCCCCTACCACCCCCAGACCAATGACCTCTGTGAACGATTCAACGGTACGCTTAAGCAGATGCTCACAGCGTTCACAGAGCCCCAGCCCCGCACCAAGACGCAGGTATTGACATTCCTAGGCACTGCAGGGTATTATAGAAAGTTTGTCCCGGAGTATAGCACCCTAGCAAAGCCCCTCACCGACCTGACCAAAAAGTCCCTACCCAAGCAGGTAGCCTGGTCCCCGGAGTGTGCAACAACGTTCCAGGGACTTAAGACGGCTTTGAGCGAAGCTCCAGTATTGGCGGCCCGAGACCCTAACAAAACATTTCTCGTCCATACAGATGCCTCCATGTTTGGGCTGGGAGCCGTACTGAGCCAAGTGGGGGAAGATGGCATGGAGCACCCAGTGGCATACCTCAGCCGTAAGTTATTACCTGGGGAGATCAGCTACGCCACCGTGGAAAAATAATGCCTGGCTCTAGTATGGGCCTTAAAGAAGCTCCAACCGTACCTTTATGGCCGTGCCTTTACCCTCCTCACTGACCACAACTGCCTCATCTGGCTCAACCGAGTCTCTGGAGACAATCCCCGGTTGCTGCGCTGGAGTCTAGCGTTGCAGCCCTACAATTTTACACTGCAATACTGCCCGGGCAAGCAGAACGGCAATGCGGATGGGCTTTCCCGCCAAACTGACTTGGAAGTATAATTTTGACCCGCATATCCCCTAACCAACCCGGCAGGGTCTAGGCGGGTATGCCGACCCATGGAACTAAGGGGGAGTATTGTGAAGAAAATAGACTTTATTCTGTATTTTCTCATAGGTTCGGTTTGTTTTTTAAGAACCCCTGGACTGATCTGGGTGAAATTTGGATATGTTGGTCCCCCAGATCGGGGCTATCAGGGGATATGTAATGTCAGGGATACCTTGTGTGGAAAGGGGTGTTCCAACTTTTGGGAAAATTGGGGTGCTCTCTGCCTGGAGATAATTGGTTTATTCCTTAACTGATCTCAATATCTCCCAGGTGTCATGTAAATGAACTTTGGTCTGTCTCTCCAGAAGCGTTCATTGTGTGAATTTCTATTGTTTAGCAGGTGAGAAGAGCTTACCTCTGAATCACCTCGTCTGGGCAAATGACCAGTAATTCACTCATGTGGATTCTATCGGAGACAGCCGTCTGTCTCCTAAAAGAGGTCTATTGAAGGGGGGGGCTCGTTAGTAACACCATTGTATGATGTTGTGGGAGGAGGGTGTCATTGTCTGAATACGTCAAGTATTCCTTTTGCTGTATATAAGTAACCTCCAGTCTCAATAAAGCTGTTCTATGCCTGGTAAACTCTTCATGAAGTCTTGGCTCATGTTTTGGGGGAACATTCTAACCAATGGAAGAACCATCCTGGAAACTGCTTTTATCTCCACTATCCCTCTACCTCCTGGGGTAGCGATAATCACTTATGCTCTGCGATTGGGAGATGGAAAGAAGGCCGCAGTACCTTAACTACTGCAGGTCTTAACAGGGGCTAGAGGAGGACACGGGACAGTCAGCGGTGATCGTGTGTGGGGGAGTTACAAGCACCAATCAGCCGCGGGGGGTGAAGAGAGAAGCAGATAAATTACTTTTAAATCTATACAGCGGTGATCGGTGCTTGTAACTTCCCCACGCACTGATCACAGCTGACTGTTCAAGTATCGGGTGAAGCATCAGGAGCATTTGCCCGAGTATGAGTACTCGGGAAAATGCTTGGTATCGGTACCGATACCGATACTAGTATCAGTATCGGGACAACCCTAGCTAATAGTGACTTCAGTGGTGTCTCCAAATGTGATATGTGCCAGCCACCTTCTTCTGAATCAGATAATATCTGAGGGGTAGATCTGAAATGAGGGGAAGCTCTGCTGATTTCGTTATACAATCATGTGCAAGCTAAAATGCTGTTTTTTATTTTCCTTGCATGCCCCCCTCGGATCTACATTGACTGAACTTCTAAGTGCACTTTCAGTGGCATTTCAAGTGCACTATGCACTTTTAGTGCAAAGTGGATTTGCCTTTAGTAAATAACCCCCATAGTGTACTTACACCTCTGTGCAATGCGCCCATGCTCAAAGAACTCTCACCTCATATAAAATAAATATGGTCCTTTGAATAATGTGTTCGATTGGCTGGTAAGATGCTCCAACACTATATATATAAAATCCCACTTGACACATATATTTTTAACAGCTATCACTCTGGAGGATATGTTGGAGTGGGCTCATTGCCTTTGTTACCAGCATTACATCCTGCTCTGTTTGTCCTCCTGGGTCCTTGCTGCTTCTAGGCCCACAGCTCCCGGGTCAGACATTCCTTACTGTTATCATCGGATTAAGATTGTGTGTTTTTATTTTTAAGCAAATTTGGAAGTATGGGTCCTCCATTGGTGACCCTCGTTAGAATAATAGTATTTTGTACCAACTCTGTCATGTATTAGAAAATAATTTTTCCTTTACAGATATTTATGTGTGCATCAACCCCTGAGGAAGTGAATGTTGATTCATGAAACGCGTTGGGTCTTCAAGATGCATTTTTAAACCAAGTATGGACTGATTTTTTGGAATACTGTATTTTGTTATGAAAAATTAATGTCAATTCCTACAAATATGATCGACAGCATGGTACTTGTTTGAAATGCGATTCTACTAATATTGTATCTATCAATAAATCTGCATACCATTTATCTTAACATTGGATGTGTTGCGCCTCATTCAAAATCTCAAGGGCAAATTTATATTTTTATGACTTTACACACATGACTTCATGGAATCTTACTTCCGCACAGTGTAAAGCCTTAAATAACTTACAAGAAAATGCCCGCGGAACCTGCGGACTCGATGTCTGTCGGTGTCCCGCAATTATGTCACAGAGTGACAGAATGGGAGGATGCCTGTGTAAACAAGGCATCTCCCTGTTCTGCCTAGTGACAGGACACTGATCATCTGCTCCCTCTCTTCGGGATCAGCAATTAGTAAGCCCAGCCCCCACAAAGTTAGAATCACGCCCTAGGACATACTTAATCACTTTCTAGCCCCCTAGTGGTTAACCCAATTCCTGCCAGTCAAATTTATACAGTAATCAGTGCATGATAAAAATCGCTGATCGCCGCCATTACTATTACATTTTTTTTTTAATGCCATAAAACTATCACCTATTTTGTAGACGCAATAACTTTTGCGCAAACCAATCAATAAACGCTTATTGCAATTTTTTACCAAAAATATGTAGAAGAATACACATCGGCCAAAACTAAGGAAAAAAAATCATTTTTTGGGGATATTTATTATAGCAAAAAGTAAAAATTATGTATTTTTTTTCAAAATTGTCGCTCTATTTTTGTTTATAGCGCAAAAAATAAAAACTGCAAAGGTGATCAAAAACCACCAAAAGAAAGCTATATTTGTGGTAAAATAAGGATGTAATTTTTGTTTGGGAGCCACGTCGCACGACCGTGCAATTGTTAGTTAAAGCGACGCAGTGCCGAATCGCAAAAAGTGGCCAGGTCATTTGGCAGCCAAATTCCCCGGGGCTGAAGTGGTTAAAAGCACCTAATCTTAATGAGTAAATATCGGGATTTAGTCACATCATATGGCCATACCGTGCTTAAGCCCACCACTGCACCCCATTTTCAGTGGGTCCTACACTAGTCATAGAAAAGGTGAAAGATAAATACCACTTCTCTTAACCATGGGAGATACTCACCCCTTACATGGGAGATGTGTGCTAGCTGCAGATTACACTGCTTAAACTGCACTATGAAGGGAGTCTACCTAGAGCAACTAACTAATTGACCTTGACAATGAAGTACTAGTGTGGGAGGGTGGGGTGCTCCACCCCAGGGAGTCTGGTCATGACTCACAATATGTAACAAACAAAGAGTTGGGGGGTTACACCCTAAACCTGAATATCTAAAGTTGGTGCTGCTATAGAGACCTATATATAAATAGAACAAAGAATAGTGCACACATACATAAATACAATAGGAGTAACTTTTAAATCTTAAAAGCACCTAATCTTAAAGTGTAAGTAAACCCCCCTATTGTTTTCAGCCAAGGAAGCTGCCATCGTTGCCTCTATTTAACCACTTAACCACCGCCGCATGTAAATATACGTCGGCAGAATGGCACGTACAGGCAGATGCATGTGCCGGTACGTCCCTGCCTAGACGTGGGTCGGGGGTCCGATTGGGACCCCCCCCCCCGGTACATGTGGCAGTCGGTAATCGTCTGGGAGAGATCCGGGATGAGGGGGCGGCTATTCGTTTCTAGCCACCCCCTCGCGATCGCTCCCAGCGAATCATCTGCCGCCTCTGCCCGCCCTGCCTGTGTAAGTGTAAACACAGGCAGGGGGAAGTGATGTCATCTCTCCTCGTGGCGGTCTTTTCGACTGACGCTTAAGGAGAGAAGACATCAGAACTGTGAGTTGCACTTAACAGTACACTGACACAGTCACACATAGGCACACAACCCCCCTAGTCACCCCCCGATCACCCCCCAGCCCCCTGTCACAGTGTCACTGATTGCAGTGATCATTTATTTTCTAATCACTGCATTTAGTGTCATTTGTGACAGAAAAAAGTGTTAGGGCAGTTAGCTTTAGGCCCCTTTAGGTCCAGGGTAGCCCCCTACCCCCCCTGATAAAGGTTTAACCCCTTGATCACCGCCCTAGTTAACCCTTTCACCCCCTATTGCCAGTGTCACTAAGCGATCGGTTTTCTGATCGCTGTATTAGTGTCACTGTTTCCTGCTAGGTAGCTTGTTTTTTTTAGGTTCGCCGCCAGGTTTCTATAGCGTTAGGTACCCCCATAAATAAAGGTTTTAACCCCTGATTGCCCCTAGAGTTAACCCTTTCACCAGTGATCACCGTATAAGTGTCACTGGTTAGCCAGTTAGTTATTTAGTTATTTTAGGTTCGGTTCCATTGAAAAAATATTCAATGGACTCAAATGCCTCTCATTTTGTTTCAGTACAACATTGCATGACTGCGCAATTATCAGTTAAACCAGCACAGTGCTAAATTGTAAAAACACCTTTCGTCCTTTAGCTGCATATTGGTCCGGGGCTTAAGTGGTTAATCTATAACTGCCATGATGCTGCACATGTTATCCGTTATGACACCAGCCATTGGATGGTTTGACAGTTTGGTTGAGAGCACAACCAATGGGAGTGTTATATTTCCAGCATATTTATGGATGGGCTTACTTCCTCTTTAATAAGTAAATATGGAGATTTAGTCACATCATATGGTCGTACCATGCTTAAGCCCACCATGTTACATGGGAGGTGTGTGCTAGCTGCAGACTACACTGCTTAAACTGCACTATGAAGGGTAAATAGCGTAGGGCTCACTGAAAATGGGGAACTTTGGTGCAGTGGGGGGCTTAAGCATGTTATAGCCATATGATGTGACTAAATCCCCATATTTATTTATCAAGATTAAGTGCTTTTAAGCAGCCTTTTAAGATTTAAAAGTTACTCCTCTAGTATTTGTGTGCGCAATTCTCCGCTATTTTCTGTGGCTCTATTTATATATAGGTTTCCTGAGCAGCACCAACTTTTGTGTGTGCCCCCCCCCCCAACACTATATATATATATATATATATATATATATATATATATATATATATATATATATATATATATATATATACAGTATATAATGTTGACTTTATAATAACTCAATTACTGATCCTACTGATCAGCTGACAGTGGCCTACATCTACACATACATTCCGTTGACAGATATACTTGAATAGACTGCCTACTGACAATTTGAATTATGTCTTCAAAATAAGCATTCTTTATCACAGTTTAATTATTCCATAGAACTGTTAGCTTGATGTTGAATTGGATTCTAAAATGTCTTAGCGCTTGGTTGAAATTCAGTGTAGCATTGATCTTAGCCTATGCTTGCTAAGGTCTCCTAAAGATGAACATTATACACACCTGCACATGCAACCAGTGTTAGGCAATTCCTAACATGGATCTCTGCACACAAGAATGTATTACTGTCAAGGGCATATCACCATGAATGAACAAATGAACAGTTTCTAAAAGTAGGTTTTATGGCTCACAAAAGCAGCAAACAATACATTTAAATCCAACAGTTACTTTTGCTGTATTTTAATTAAATGTTAAGGTTGAATGTTTTTCTAATTATTGAAAATTTGTTAGGATGATAAAGACGTCATCACAGTTAATTAAGTCTTACAAATCACCATATTATATTTTCTAAAAATTAACTTGTGCTTTTTTTCTTAATTTAATAGCATTCAGCCAAATATATACAGTATTTTCAAAATCAGTAATCTCCAGTTATATTATCTCCTATAGTTAAATTAACTACCCACTTAGGATTCCAATATGAAAATAGTAGTAGAAAACATGTTTTTCACTTTAACACCTTTGTGATCAGGGGTATTTTGTAACTTTGTCACCAAAATTGTTAATTATTAATTTTATTTTGCATAGTTGCAGTATACTTGTATGCAGGGTAGTCGTCTATATTTTTCTACCCTTTAAGCGTGGTGACTGGCTTTTTTCCACACTGATAGAATGCCAATCACTGTTAGGGCACATGAAAATGCAACGCCTGGAGGTGCAGTGCAGTGAACTGTGATAAATGCGATGATTTTATTACAGTGCACAGATAGGGACTGCATGTCACCACACAGTAACGTAATGCACCATGTTGCTGTGCAGTGACGTGAATAAAGTGTCTCTTTGTGCACATCTTAATAAAGTTGACAAAAATAAAAAATAAATTGACCTGTGTGATGCACTGAAATGGCCATCAGTCTACCCCCTCACTGCAGGCTCATCATGTGTTTTTTACATGCCTTGACAATCGCGCATTTTAATTTGCCATTGTCAATAATAGGTCCTATAACAGTGAGAGGAGATCACATGATCACCTTATAGCTCGAATTTCTGGGTTTTCAATCTGGAAAGGTTTGGGGGTCTTAAAGAGGAAGTAAACCCTTCACTTTAAAAAAAAAAAACCTGCAAGAGTAAGGCATAATGAGCTAGTATGCACAGCATACTAGCTCATTATGTGTCACTTACCTGCGGTCAAAGCCCCCGAAGTCCTCCTCCGTCCCGTCCACCACCGCCTCCATGTGCTCTCGTCTTTTCTTCCTGTTATTTTTCGCTCCGATGCTGTGATTGGCTGGAGTGGCGATGACATCACTCCCGCACATGAAAAAACAATAAGACCCCTAAGGGTGGGATTTTGAGAGTGACCACACACAGAATTGAATAAGTATAACAATATAAATTTTAATGAATACAAAATTATTAAAGGTCATAGATAAAAAACACAATGGAATTAGATGAATCCAGACGATTCTTGCTTTAGATGGACAAAAGACCACTTAAAGTCAGACCCTAAACTCAGCCCGGCATGGCCCGCACATGCGTGGAAATACGGCATTAACCCCATTAATGCCATTAAGAAAAACGGCACACTCAGTGCGCCTGCTCCTTGCTCGTCTCAATTGTAAATATCTCCTAAACCGTGCAGGTTTAGGAGATATTTCTTGCTCCTACAGGTAAGCCTTAATCTAGGCTTACCTGTAGGTGCAAGATGTGTGGTTGGGTTTACAACCACTTTAAGGGACATCCTGTCACTGTGTGCTGAATAGGCAAAGTTACAGTGTCTGTTTAAACAAATTAAAGGACACCTATCAAAACAAATATTTGATTATCATAACTATACATGGTTTAATTATATTTTACAGTAATTAAATTCCTTTTTTTATTTCACCTTCTTATTTTTCTATTTTCTCAAACTTTACATACAGGCTGATCTGTCCAGCAAATATGACAGGGTTCCGAGCAAACTATAATGTTGCCAGGGGTGCTTACATGTTCCTTTTTAATTAACAAGGTTTAAATCCTTATATAAAAACAATTGCTCTAATTGCTTAAGTACCCCTTATAGTTACAGTTTGTCCCAACCCCTGCCACTGTCACTTTGGACATGGACATTTTTTGAAGTTTATTGTCAGGGAACTTTATGGGATGTTGTCTGAATTACCCTAAAATCACACCCAAGAGCAGCTCCGACCACAAAAAACACTGAACGCTAAAAAACACGCATAAGCATTCTTTTATCAGCATTTTTTTACATTGCAGAGCTGAATGTAAGCTAGTGCAATTTTACAAAAACACCAAAAAAATGCTGATGCGGACAAAATGCTCAAAAACATGCGTAAACGTGATTAAAAAATGCTGTTAAAAGTGTGCTTTAAAGAAGTAGTTTCTGCCAGCAATCTGATGTCCAGAAATACTTTTTTTTTGTATGTCCTGTGTGCATGGGGCCTTAGTAAAAAATTGATTTAAACAATTTGTTTTATCTAAATGTACCATGACATACAATTTGGGTTTTTATTGCCTGTTATAAATAAGTTTTACAGATTGTATTTGATATTTCAAAAGGTGATTTCTACATATATTTAAATGTTTCTTTTTTTAAATGTTATTAAATCCAAAACCAAAAATGTATTATATTACAGCTTACCAATCATTAGATGTGATGGCTGCTTCAGTTTCCTTTTGCTTTTTTTCCCTCTGTTTTCACCTGTGATCTGGCTAGTAGACTGAACAAATACAAAGAAGGGTGTTCAAGGGTGGCCTGCTGGTTTTTATATTATACATATAGAAAATATCAAATAAAATTGACATATGAAATTTGTTTGCACTTGAATTGAAGGGGGTCTGCTGTGCTGGGGGAGAGGTTTATGGGAATGCTGGAGGAGTATTTAAACTAGGATTGAGGGGGGAGGGTGAATTAGAATTACATCGAGCAGACAGGTCAGTTAGTGGTCAGACATTAATGGAGAGTGGAATGGGGATAGATGGGGGGAGGGTTATGGCAGGTGACAAGAAAGTTCCCATGTTGCAAACAGCCATTGGAAATAATAGTGCCATTTGTACTACTATAAATTATATGAAAAACACCAGAGAAAAATGTAACAATACATTTAAGTGTTTGTTCACCAATGCCAGAAGTCTGCCAAGCAAAACAGCTATGATGTAATCGGTATTGCTGAAACTTGGCTTCAATCCTCACATGACTGGGCTATTAATATTCCTGGCTATGCTCTCTTTCGGAAAGACAGGGTAAAAAGGAAAGGTGGAGGGGTCTGTCTCTATGTGAGAAGTGACCTCAAAGCAAGCGTGAAAGAGAACCTGGTTGATGGAGAGTGTGATGAGGATGAAGCATTATGGGTGGAACTGCATACAGATGTGCGTAGTTCAAAATTAATCATTGAAGTTTGTTATAAACCACCCAATGTTAATGAGGAGGTGGAGACTCAGCTCCTTGCACAGATGGAAAGGGCTGCAAGGTCTGGGACGGTGATAATAATGGGGGATTTTGACTACCCAGAAATTGACTGGATTAATGGCACTTCTGGGACAGTTAAAGGACAAAAATTTAAAAACCTATTGCAGGACAATTTTATGGTGCAGTTTATTGAGGCCCCAACTAGGAATGATGCCCTGTTGGACCTGATAATTTCAAACCATGCAGAGCTTATTACTAATGTTCAGATAAAGGAACACCTGGGTAGCAGTGATCATAACATGATTTCATTTAATGTTAACTATAAGCAAGAAATACATACAGGAAATATTAAAACACTAAATTTTAAGAGAGCAAATTTTCCAAGGATGAGGGCCAGGACTTGGACTGGTAGGGACTATTGGCACAGATGAACACAGAACAGAAATGGGAATTCTTCAAAAAGACTGTGTGGAACCTCACTGCAAAGTATGTTCCCATGGGCAATAAGTTTAAAAGGCTAAAAATAAAACCTATGTGGCTCACGGTCAAAGTTAAAAAAGCTATAAACAATAAGAAAGTAGCTTTTAAAAAATATAAAAATGAAGGAACACTAGTGTTGTTTAAATGTTACAAAGAATATAACAGGATATGCAAAAAGGAAATCAAGGATGCAAAAATTCAAAACGAACGACAGATTGCAAAAGATAGTAGGACAAACCCCAAAAAATTCTTTAAATATATTAATAGTAAAAAGGTGAAGTCTGAGCATGTAGGCCCCTTACAAAATAATCTAGAGTGGGTGACTGGGGACAAAGAGAAGGCAAATTTATTAAATGTTTTCTTCAGCTCTGTGTATACAATGGAGCATGGGGGAGCTCATGTCCAAAATGGGGGTGGGAGTGACACAGCCCCAAATCCACAATGGCTCAAAAGTGATATGGTCCAGAAATATTTAGACAGAATAAAGGTGGATAAAGCACCTGGACCTGATGGCATCCATCCACGGATCCTAGGTGAGTTGAGCTCTGTCATTTCAAAGCCACTGTATCTAATATTTAGGGACTCATTAAAGACAGGAATAGTACCACTGGATTGGCGCAGGGCCAATGTGGTGCCCATATTTAAAAAGGGAACAAAGTCTTTACCAAGTAACTATAGACCTGTTAGTTTAACTTCTATAGTTGGGAAGATACTGGAACGTTTAATAAAAGACCACATGGATGAGTTCTTGCTGGAAAAAAACTATTTAAGCAGCAGACAACATGGATTCATGAAAGACAGAAATTGTCAGACAAACCTGATTTCCTTTTATGAAGAGGTAAGTAAAACCCTGGACAGAGGCGTGGCTGTGGACGTGATATATTTGGATTTTGCAAAAGCGTTCGATACAGTTCCGCACACACGGCTCATGTGTAAGGTAAGGTCTACAGGATTGGATATATAAGTTTGTAAATGGATAGAAAACTGGCTGAAAGACAGAATTCAGAGAGTCGTGGTTAATGATTCTTACTCTGAATGGTCCAATGTTATGAGTGGTGTACCCCAAGGTTCAGTGCTGGGACCCTTACTTTTCAATATATTTATAAATGATATTGGGTCTGAGATCAAAAGTAACATTTCTGTCTTTGCAGATGACACCAAGCTATGCAGTGGAATAACGTCCTTACAGGATGTCTCCAATTTACAAGCCAACCTCAATGCTCTGTCTGATTGGGCGACTAAGTGGCAGATGAGGTTTAATGTAGATAAATGTAAAGTTATGCACTTGGGGGCTAAGAATATGCATGCATCATACATACTAGGGGGAGTACAACTGGGGGGGTCTGTAGTGGAGAAGGATCTGGGGGTTTTAGTTGATCATAAGCTCAATAATGGCATGCAATGCCAAGCTGCGGTTTCCAAAGCGAGCAAAGTCCTTTCTTGTATTAAGAGAGGTATGGACTCCAGAGACAGAGATATAATTTTGCCCCTGTACAAATCATTAGTAAGACCTCATCTGGAATATGCAGTTCAGTTTTGGGCACCAGTTCTCAAAAAGGATATAGGAGAACTGGAGAAAGTGCAGAGAAGAGCAACCAAACTGATAAGAGGCATGGAGGAGCTCAGCTATGAGGAAAGATTAGAGGAACTAAATTTATTCACTCTTGAGAAGAGGAGAATAAGGGGGGATATGATCAACATGTACAAATATATAAGAGGTCCATACAGTGAACTTGGTGTTGAGTTATTCACTTTACGGTCATCACTGAGGACAAGGGGGCACTCTTTACGTCTAGAGGAAAAGAGATTTCACCTCCAAATACGGAAAGGTTTTTTCACAGTAAGAGCTGTGAAAATGTGGAACAGACTCCCTCCAGAGGTGGTTCTGGCCAGCTCAGTAGATTGCTTTAAGAGAGGTCTGGATTCTTTCCTAAATGTACAGAATATAACTGAGTACTAAGATTTGTAGGTATAGTTGATCCAGGGTAAATCCGATTGCCTCTCGGGGGATCAGGAAGGAATTTTTTCCCCTGCTGTAGCAAATTGGATCATGCTCCGCTGGGGTTTTTTGCCTTCCTCTGGATCAACTGTGGGTATGGAGTTGGGTGTATAGGATTTTACTGTGTTTTTTTATTTTGTTTTTTTGTGGTTGAACTGGATGGACTTGTGTCTTTTTTCAACCTGACTAACTATATAACTATATAACTATATTAAACAACATGAATGCATACAGTCATTCATTCAATGGACCAAATAAAGCAGGGATATTCAATTAGCGGACCTCCAGCTGTTGCAGAACTACAAGTCCCAAGATGCATAGCAAGACTCTGACAGCCACAAGCATGACACCTAGAGGCAGAGGCATGATGGGACTTGTAGTTTTGCAACATCTGGAGGTCCGCTAATTGCATATCCCTGAAATAAAGGAATTACTGTGAAATATACAGTCAGTGACACGTGTTCTTCAATTATGAAACATCTCACGTCTAGAATTAGAAAAATGTATACAGTAAATATACATGCATACAATAGGTACACATTTGTGGCTCTATTGTGATGCGGTACAGCCTGGCTCTCTCTGGTGGCATGGTACAACGTGGCTCTCTCTCTGGTGGTGTGGTACAATGTGGCTCTCTCTCTCTGGTGGTGCGGTACAAAACAATTGGGCCACCAATCTCTGGGACTACATTTCCCATAATGCCCCTCTAGTTTCTTCCGATTGGCACTCTGTTGTGGCCAATGGTGAGGGAAGAATAGGCAGGAAGCTTTCTCGAGTCCTCACATGTGCTTCCGACAAAATAAGGGGAGGGGGCGAGCGGGGGAAACGTACTGACAGCAGCCCGCAGCTCTCCCCCTTGCCCCAACGTGTGGACACCTTGGCTGGAGGAGGGGGAGCAGTCCTTGGGAGCAGAGAGCGGAACTGTCAGCATCGGCTCTGAGGCTGAACTGTGTGTGAGAGCACAGCTCAGCCCATACAACCAAAAGTTCCGCCGAAGACACAGGCACGGCCGCATAGCGGTAGCGGCAAGCAGCGGCCACGGCCTGTGTTAACCATGTCCTGGCCATGGTCACCGCTTACCTCCCGCTGTTTGCATTACATGCTGCCATTCAAGTGTTTTAGATCTCTTTTTCTTTGTTTATGGTCCAACTATTTTGCCGATTTTCAAGGAATCTGAAATGAACATGGGATACATGTTTTTGCTTGTGATATTGATTTCTGCTTGCATGACTGCCTGGTAACACAGGAGTCCATGCCTTAAGGTGAGGATAGCCAACCTTATCGGTGGAGGGATCACCATTATAATTTTCAACGTCACTGGTGAAGGCTTTCTGGAACTTGTTGTTCACAAACCCTTTTGGACTTTATTTCATTCATTCATTTTTTCATTATTTGGACTTTTTGTTTATTTATTTATTTATTTATTAATTTAAATTATTTATGTGCTGCACTTACACCCTATCATATACTTGCCATTGGATTTTTGTGAATATCCTTCAGTGTTCAGCTTGCATTAGTGGGGGTATTATTAATATTATTGTTATTATTAATTTTACATTTTTGCCCTAATTGCACTTCTTGCTTCTATATAGGATTTATATGGTGCCAACAGTTTGCGCAGCGCTTAACAAAATAAAGGCAGACATTACAGTTACATTACAATTTGGTGCAAGAGGAATCAGAGGGCCCTGCTCATTAGAGCTTACAATCTAAAAAGGGAGGGTCAATTGATATAAAAGGTAATAGCTGTTGGGGATGAGCTGATGGAGGAAGTAAAACAGTGTTAGTTAGAAGCAGGATAGGCTTCTTTAAGGAGAAGAGTTTTCAGGGATCGTCTAAATATGGATAGATTAGGGGACAGTCAGACAGATTAGGGTAGGGAGTTCCAAAGGATGGGAGAATCTCTGGAGAAATCCTGCAGGCGAGCATGGGAGGAGGTGACAAGGGAGCTAGAGAGCAGGAGGTCTTGGGAGGACCGAAGAGAGCGACTTGGTTGGTATTTTGGGACTAGGTTAGTGATGTAGCTGGGGGCCGAGTTGTGGATGGCTTTGTAAATTATTGTTAGTACTTTGAATTTTATTAGTTGGGTGGATGCCAGTGGAGGGATTGGTAGAGAGGGGTGGAGGACACTAAATAGTTGGTAAGGTGGATGAGTCTTGCAGCAGCATTCATGATGGACTGAAGGGGGGATAGTCTATGTAAAAATAATCCAATGAGAAGGGAGTTGCAGTAGTCGAGGCGAGAGATGACCAGGGAGTGAATTAGAAGCTTGGTGGTGTCATTAGTTAAAAAGGGGCCTATTCTGGAAATGTTGCAGAGGCTAAGGCGGCATGATTTGGACAGGGATTGGATGTGGGCCTGAAAGTACAGTTCAGAGTCTAAGGGTACCCCTAGCACCCTGGCATTTGGGGACAGACTGATAGATGTGCCATTGAGCTTGATAGAGAAGTCAGGGGAAGGGGTACGAGGGGGAGAAAATATTAGGAGCTCAGTTTTAGATAGATTCAGTTTGAGAAAGTGGTGTGACATCCAGGCTGATATGTCTGTTAATAAATCAGTGATGTGTGAGGAGATTGATGGGGTGAACAAAACCTACCTAATAAGCAGTGCCTGGGCTTCCCGAAGACACACCCACCAATCCAAGACCTTGATCTGTCTACCAACTGGACAAGAGGTATCCACTCAAGGGGGCTGGGAGGTCCTCTCCCTATTGGAGAACCTAATCATAGGCACCGCCTATCTTTCAATTAGATGGGGGAGCGGGCCCGCCAAAACCAAAAAAGGAAAAACGCCATAAGCCTTAAACATGGTACCATGTGACTATCAATGACCAAATATATGTAATATAACAAAGACAAATAGGACAAATTGTTGGAAATTTTTTCCCAACATTCTGCCAGTGTACAAGGCTTTAGTCTCAAGTAAAGGGTGGAAAGTGTTACAACTGTATCAGATTTTTATTGCTGCTTGTGTCCTCATTAGGATGATAAAAGCCTATATTTGTCTTGGTGAGTCACCAATTTTGAGTTGTCACAGGAACAGGGATTGAGGGTAAATCTTCCAATGTTAATATTTCCCCACCCTGCATCCATTTTGGGACAGCGTTCTTAAAATATACAGCACTTTTGCCTCAGAGACAGTGCCCCAAACTTCCCAAATAGCATTGCTATCTATGTTCCCAGAATTTGCCTCAAAAGTTAAGAAGGGTTTTTTCTGTTTCTTTTTAGTGGCTGCCAGGGCGATAATTCTGATGCTGCGTACACACGATAATTTTTCGGCATGAAAAAAAAAACGAAGTTTTTCCAACTTCATCATTAAAACTACGTTGCCCACACACCATCGTTTTTTCAAAATGCTGTAGCAAAGCCCGGTGACGTACAACACGTACGACGGCACTATAAAGGGGAAGTTCCATGCGGATAACGCTACCCTTGGGGCTGCTTTAGCTGATTCCATGTTAGTGAAAGATAATTCACGCTTTTCTGTCTGTTACAGCTTGATGAATGTGCTTACTCCATTATGAACGGTAGTTTTACCAGAACAAGCGCTCCCGTCTCATAACTTGCTTCTGAGCATGCGCAGGTTTTTAACATCGTTTTAGCCCACACACGATAATTTTTTACAACCCAAAAAAACGACATTGTTTAAAACGTCGTTAAAAAATGCAGCATGCTCGAAAAAAAAATTGTAATTTTTCAGAACCCGAAAAATTATGTGAAGCCCACACAAAATCATTTTAAACATTTTTTTTTAAAAACAACGTTTTTTTAATGCCGAAAAATGATCGTGTGTACACGGCATGAGACATTGGAAATCTCAACATACTGTTTCAATAATAGACTGGATAACTGAATTAAACAAGCTCATGAGAATGGAAGAGGTATGGGGACAGCTGCATGACCGTTATTTTTATTTTCTAGACATATGGATATCCCTTGGATATCTTTTATGGAAAAAACTGATTTTGCAACCTTATTATCTTAAAACTCTCTCATGTGACCATAGAACCCATTTTCTTTACTTAATAATAATAATAATAATAATATTATTATTATGTTCTGTCGACAGGCCCATGTCGCCCCCTTTTAATGTCTTTTTTTTCTCTTCTCTCTTCTCTTTCTTAATATCTTACTGTACATGGTGACCCACGTTAATTTTGTTGGGTAGCCCTCTAAATATACTTAGGGCACTATTGGGCTTTATTGTACATTTCTATGTTGCTAACTGTGCTTTTATTCATTCTTATGTGAATTTCTATACATTTCTACGATGAAAATGTTTATAAAAACACATTAAGAAAAACATTTTTATCATCAGGGGTATTTTGTAACTTTGTTATCAAAGTTTTCAATTTTCTTTCTTCCATGGATGCAATATACTGGTATACAGTGTAGTCATTCACTTTTTTCTGCCCTTTAGCCCTGGTTCACACTGGGTATGATTTGGAACGATTTGAGATGCGATTTGACATGTCAAATCGCATCTCAAATCGGCGGCAATTGTCGGCAATGGCACTGTCCTAATCAGTGCGATGCCGCATCTGCGATTTCAAAAAGTAGTTCCTGTACTACTTTTTGCGATTTCGGGCCGCGATTTACATTAAATTGCGGCCAAAATCGCGGCAAAATCGCTGCCGCGAAATCGCGGTAAAATCGCGCATTTTACCGCGAATTTGAATTCGCAGCAGTGTGAACCTAGGCTCAATAATAAGTGGCAGAAGTAGCCACAGTGTTTAGTCTGGATTCACATCTTTTCATGTGTCTTTTCAGTCCTCTTGAAGCACAGTGTGGTGACCAATGTTTTTCTCCACTGAAAGAATGCCAGTCACCACTAGGGCACAATTGTTTTTCTGTGTGCCCTGTTCAGATTAAAATGCAACACAGAGGTGCAGTGCAGTGACCTGCAATAAAATGCAGACATGCTGAAAAGAGAGAGACATTTTCTATAAAGACCCTTTCCAACAAACCTGTTAGATTGACTTCTGTTGAGCAGGAGCATCCACACATGGATCCCAAATTGGCCAGTCCCTGCTGAAGCGGCCAAATTTTGATCAACCTACAGCAGCTTAAAGTGATTGTAAAGTCTAATTGTATTAAAGTTAAAAATAACACAGGTTATACTTGACTGCCCTATATGGTTTTGCACAGAGCAGCCCAGATCCTCCTCTTCTCGGGGTCCCTCTTCGGTGCCCCTGGCCCCTCCCTCCTGTTCAGTGCCCGCACAGCAAGCAGCTTGCTATGGGGTACCCGAGCCAAGTCACAACTCCCTGTGTCCATTCAGACACGGAGCATGGGTCTGGTCCCGTCGCTTTCCCTCCTCATTGGCTGACTGACTTTGATTGACATTGACTGTCTCAGCCAATGAAGAGGAGAGTCCTGGGTAGCCGAGACAATCCTACAACATCGCTGGATCTAGAGGAACCTCAGGTACGTATTAGAGGTACTGAGGGGGGGGGCTGCTGCACACAGAAGGCTTTTTAACTTAATGCATTTTATGCATTTAGGATTAAAAAATCTTCTGCCTTTACAACCCCTTTACAAGAAGATTTTCTTAATGTTGGATAGAGATGTTACTTGCTGTTGTGTATAAAGGAAATCTCTGAAATGGGACACAGCTGGCAAAAATGCTAACCTTTCCCTACTTTGTCCAAAACCTCTATCCATAAAATATGTTTTGACTTAAGATATAAATATATATATATATATATATATATATATATATATATATATATATATATATATATCTACAAGATATATAGCATTATAGGTGGAATATGTAAAAGAGGTTCCAAATGAAGCATTGAGTCTAATAGGTTTACTACAACCCAGATTTTAATGCTGAGACAGAACAGATCACAGAAAGGAGTATTAAATTAAAAATCAATATACTTCAACTTTTCATTATTTTAAACAAGCCAATGACAGCATTAAGTGTGAAAAAGTTATATTCTGCTATAAAAGAGCTAGAAGATCCAGCTAGGCTCACTACTAGTTCAAAATAACCTGAAGAAAATAGTCAAAATTGAAGGCGATTTATCACCGGTTCTGAAATCTGCCAAGGATTGAAACTGTCAACTTTGCTGTCCTAGAAAAAGTCATGACAGAGGTAGATGACAATAACCTTGACAGCATGTTATTAAGTCAGATAACACAGTACCTTGAATATTCTGATGACGTTAGTATGCTATTTCAACAGATGAAAGAATGAGGAAGGCTCTATAAGATATGAACAGGGTGCAACAGAAATGGACCTGAAGGTGAACTCCACAAAAACCAAATATGTATGTACTGTATATTTAGGAAAAGACAGGATGGTAAAGGTGAAACTCTTCATCTGAGTGAAATTTAAATGCTGTCAGAGCATTAAGTACTTTGAATCTGTGGTTAGAAACGATAACATTAAAGAAGAGATTAACAAAAGAATATCAATAGGAAATGAAAGATTTTTGCTTTGCAAAAAGATGTCAAAACATGCAGTCTCAGTAGGTACTTAAAGTGCATTTTCACTTTTGTACCCAAATTGGCATATTACCTACATTATATTTGTTACATTCACATAGCATAACTTACCTAGCAGCTTATCTTTTTAAATGCTCTTTTCTGGAACTTCCAGAAAGCAAATATCCTGCTTTGTTCTCTTTTTTTTTTTATTTTTTATAAAAGAGCCAGGAAGCCGTCTTTGCCATAATTAGCCCTTTTTGTACAATGTAGGCATGTGTTATCTTATCAGTTATACTATATTTGAACACTGTCTATCTTAACAAAAGGTTAAAACCCCCTAAAATCTATACAGAGCTTTATCCGAGCATACAGTCTGGTAGACTAGAAAAGGAGGCGATGAGTGTGCAGCCCCCCTCCTGAAATATATCAGGCCACATGCTCTCAACCCCCTGGCAAAACACTTTGTCCCTATGTTTATGAAGACAAAAGGGCCTCTTCCTCACAACAACTTGCCTGGATGTTATGGGGGTCTGCAGGTGGGGGGCTTGTCAGATTGTGTGAACTCCCATTAGCAGTTAGGCTTCCCCAAATATGACCTTCTCTTACATGAATGAGTAAGGCCCCGTACACACGGTCGGTTAGGTCCGATGAGAATGAACCGAAGTTCATTTTCATCGGACCAAACCGACCGTGTGTATAGGCTATCGGTCTGTTTTCCTTCGGTCCAAAATTTTAAAACATGCTTCAAAACCGAACCGATGGACCGCTGCCCCATCGGACCAAACCGATGGTTAGTACAGAAAAGCATCGGTTCAAAACCCGCGCATGCTCAGGATCAAGTCAACGCATGCTTGGAAGCATTGAACTTCGTTTTTTTCAGCACGTTGTGTGTTTTACGTCACCGCTTTCTGACCCGATCGGATTTTTAACTGATGGTGTGTACACACATCAGACCATCAGGCCACTTCAGTGGTGAACCAAGGAAAACGGTCCGTCGGACCATTCTCATCGGTTTTGTCCGACCGCGTGTATGGGGCCTAAGCGGTACATTGCACCCCCTATTCATTCACACACAGAAAAGTGAAAAGTGTAACAAAAGATCACATGTTTTGACAAGTCCGCTATTAAAAAAAAAAAACGTAAAAAAGTCCCATGATGGAAATCCATCATCAATCATGTTGTTCAGTGATGTAGGTGCATGCCAATCATGATGAGCAATACTTGATGGACACATCTGGTCCCAGTGCTACAGTCACCAGTCCCAGTCACTAAATTTAACCCCTTCCCATCAAGCGTACGCATATATGCATCCTCAGGGGTTATACCGGGATGATTCCCGCAGCTGCAGGCATTATCCCGGTACTGTTTTTAGAGTCAGCGGTTGGCTTTCCAGGGATAACAACCGATGCATAACAACCAATGCGGCTAAAAGCCGCTCGGTTGGTATCCCGCCGCTCTTACCGGGACTTGTGTCTCACCGAAAGACCCGATACACGATGAGCCCCTTCCGGCACCTAGAGAAAGACCGGCACAAAGCCAGAAATGGCTTTGTTCCAGTCTTCTTTCTGTAAACACGGAAGCAACGTCACAACATCACTTCCAGTTTACTCGGCTGCCAATAGCACCGGATTTAAAAAAAATATACAGTATTCAGAATCAGCGTTTTCGGCGATTTGAATGCTTTGAAGTGCAACGGAGGTATTTTAGACCACTGACCCCTGATCCCTCCATAAAGAGTACCTGTCACCACCTATTACTGTCACAAGGTAGGTTTACATTCCGTGTGACAGCAATAAAAGTGATCACATTTGTTTTTAAAACACAATGTAAAAATATAAAAATAAATAAGAAAAAAATTGTTTTTTAAATCGCCCCCCATCCCCACGAGCTCGCGCAGCAAAGAAAACGCATACGGAAGTCGCGCGCATATGTAAACATATGTAAATTACACATGTGAGGTATTGCTGCGATCTTCAGAACGAGAGCAATAATTCTAGCACTAGACCTCCTCTGTAACTCTAACCTGAAAACCGTAAAAACAAATTAAAGCGTTGCCTATGGAGATTTTTAGGTACCATAATTTGTCACCATTCCTCAAGTGCGTTCAATTTTAAAGCGTGACATGTTTGGTATCTATTTACTCGGCGTAACATAATCGTTCTCATTATACAACAAAATTGGGCTAACTTTACTGTTTAGTTTTTTTTTAATTCATGAAAGTGTCTTTTTCCCAAAAAAGTTGCGTTTAAAACACGGCTGCACAAATACTGTGTGACATAAAATATTGCAACAATCACCATTGTATTCTCTAGATTGTCTGCTAAAAATATATATATAATTTTTGGGAGTTCTAAGTAATTTTCTAGCAAAAAACACAGATTTTAATTTGTAAACACCAAATGTCAGACATAGGCTTAGTCATGAAAGGTTTAAACAAAGGGACAGGGTCTCTCAGGTGATGTCATGTATATTATTCATTATTGGTCCAGCAGTGCACCAACACCTTTGCAGCCATTGTGCTATATGCTGGGTGTTTGGTGTGCTCCTGTACCTTTAAGGAGGGGTGGCTCCCCTTCAGTCCACCTGCCCCTATCTATCCATTAGAATGCATGTGCCTCCACAAGGCACCCTGTAATCTGTGGTCCTAACACTAAACAAATGCGTGCGGACAAAACCCATGTTTTTAACGCATTTTGTGTTAGACAGGTTAATTGGCTGTTCTGCAGGCTGGTCGGTAAGGAGGCTTGGTTTTTCCCTGGGCATTCCCCAGGTTTTGTTGTTATCTGCTTTAGCCTTTCAATGCCACTTACTGCGATTGTCAGCTATAAATGGGGGTGGTGGACATGTTTATGTTTCACCTGTGGTGCTTATATTGGTCCAGCAGTGCACCAACACCTTTGCAGCCATTGTGCTATATGCTGGGTGTTTGGTGTGCTCCTGCACCTTTAAGGAGGGGTGGCTCCCCTTCAGTCCACCTGCCCCTATCTATCCATTAGAATGCATGTGCCTCCACTGTGGGGACGCTCATTGTTTAGTGTTAGGACCACAGATTACAGGGTGCCTTGGCGCGGCTCTGTGGCTCACGCATGCGTTTGCAAATGTGTGCAGACAAAATCCCTGTTTTTAATGCATACTGTTAGACAGGTTAATTGGTTGTTCTGCTAGCTGGTCGGTAAGTAGGCTTGGTTTTTCCCTGGGCATTCCCCAGGCTTTGTTGTTATGTATATTATTCATGACATCTTCTTGTGAATGGTTGTTAAGAAAGCAGCAGGTGCCAGCACCTGCTGTGCCTTTAATGACCAGTGACTTCACTCGGCCCCATTCATTTACTGGCTGGGAATCCTCGGCCATGTAAACATAAGGGCAGGCATATCATTGACATTACTGATCAAATATGGCCTTATGTCCATATTTTTATGCTGTAAAAGTGCTATAAAATGCTATAAAAAAAAAATCTTAAAATTTGTCAAATAATATCTTTTCATACATTTAGGCCAAAATTCTTCCGATATATTTTTTTAGTAAAAATAACCCAAACCCCTGGTGTATATTAGTTAGTCTGTGTGCAAGTGAGGCCTTGTACACACGGTCGGACCAAACCGATGAGAATGGTCCGACGGACCGTTTTCATCGGTTCACCGCTGAAGTGGCCTGATGGTCTGATGTGTGTACACACCATCGTTCCAAAAGCCGATCGGGTCAGAACATGGTGACGTCAAACACATGACGTGCTGAATAAAACGAAGTTCAATGCTTCCAAGCTTGCCTCGACTTGATTCTGAGCATGCGCGGGTTTTGAACCAATGCTTTCTGTATTAACCATCGGTTTGGACCGATTGGGCAGCGGTCCATCGGTTCGGTTTTGAAGCATGTTTTAAAATTTTGGACCGAAGAAAAACAGACCGATGGGCTATATACATGGTCGGTTTGGACCGATGAAACTGAACCTCGGTCCATTCTCATCGGTTTTGTCCGACCGTGTGTACGGGGCCTTATAGGCTCTACAAATGAAGGTATACACCAGGCATGTCCAAAGTCCGGCCCGGGGGCCAAATGCGCCTCCCCTGTTGATTTAATATGGCCCCCCTGGGGGATTTGGATATATATATATATATATATATATATATATATATATATTGTTTGTGGCCCCCAGGGCCACAAAAGATATATACTGTATTTATTGGCACTGCCTTGGAGGAGACAGGGAGGGGGCAGGACAAGTGCCGTCAGATTACATTAAGAGAATCTTCTGTTTACTCAGCAGCGTCTCTATTGGAAGTCCCGTCTCCTGGGATGCCATTGGACGACTGTTCTGTCTATATGGCATATGTGAGGCTGCATTGGTTGCAATGGTAAGGCTGCATTGATTGTAATGGTAAGGCTGCATTTATGTCACATGTGAGGATGCATTTATGGCACATGTGAGGCTGCATTTATGGCACATGTGAGGCTGCATTGGTGGCAATGGTGAGGCTGCATTTGTGGCAATGGTAAGCCCATGCGTGTTATATGCCGATAAATACGGTATATCCAAATAACACGCCCAAGCTCATCCTTAGTCCTAAGCAGCGCTCTGGGATTCGTTGGGGCCACAAAATAAATATATACAGTATATCCAAATAACACACCCAAGCTCATCTCTTCACCACACACAGCCACCAAGGCAAGAGAATTCTTGTTGGGCCGTGTATTAGTGCTCTGGCAAACACACTTAGACCGAATTTTAATGGTTCAAAGAATGTCAAGCAATGTTTGCTCCTCCACCTTCCTTTTGAGGATGCCCCACAGATGCTCAATAGGGTTTAGGTCTTAAAACATGCTTGGCCAGTCATCACCTTTACCCTCGGCTTCTTTAGCAAGGTAGTGGTTGTCTTGGAGGTGTGTTTGGGGTCATTATCATGTTGGAATACTGCCCCCCGGCCCCCGAAGGGAGGGGATCAGGCTCTGCTTCAGTATGTCACAGTACATGTTGCCATTCATGGTTCCCTTAATGAACTGTAGCTCCCCAGTGCCGGCAGCACTCATGCAGCCCCAGACCATGACACTCCCACCACCATGCTTGACTGTAGGCAAGACACACTTGTCTTTGTACTCCTCACCTGGTTGCCCCCACACACGCTTGACACCATCTGAACCAAATAAGTGTTCTCATCAGACCACAGGACATTGTTCCAGTAATCCATGTCCTTAGTCTGCTTGTCTTCAGCAAACTGTTTGCAGGCTTTCTTGTGCATCATCTTTAGAAGAGGCTTCCTTCTGGGATGATAGCCATGCAGACTAATTTGATGTAGTGTGCGGGTATGGTCTGAGCACTGACAGGCTGACCCCTTCAATCTCTGCAGAAATGCTAGCAGCACTCATACAGTACGTCAATTTCCCAAAGACAACCTCTGGATATGACGCTGAGCATGTGCACTTAACATCTTTGGTCGACCATAGCAAGGCCTGTTCTGAGTGGAACGTGTCCTGTCAAACCGCTGTATGGTCTTGACAATCTTCTAATGCCCTGTACACACGATCGGTTCGTCTGATGAAAACAGATTGATGGACCGTTTTCATTGGACGAACTGATCGTGTGTGGGCCCTATCGTTTTTTTTCCATCAGTGAAAAAAAATACAACCCGTTTTAAATTTTTCTTATGGTTAAAAAAACGATCGTCTGTGGGGAAATCCATCGGTCAAAAATCCATGCATGCTCAGAATCAAGTCGACGCATGCTCGGAAGCATTGAACTTCATTTTCTCAGCATGTCGTTGTGTTTTAGGTCACCGCATTGGACATGATCGGATTTTTAACCGATGGTGTGTAGGCAAGACTTCTGAATGTCAGCTTCATCGGATATCTGATGAAAAAATCCATTGGTCCGTTTTCATCAGGCGAACCGATCGTGTGTACTGGGCATTATAGCCTATGCCATCTTTATGTAGAGCAACAATTTTTAATTACAGATCGCAAGGACGTCATTGGTTTTGACGTGGACGTAAATTACGTCCAGCACCATTCACGGACGACTTACGCAAACTACGTAAATTTATAAATTTCGACGCGGGAACGACAGCCATACTTAACATTGGTTGCGCCTCATATAGCAGGGGCAACTTTACACTGGGAAAAGCCTAACGTAAACGTTGTAACTTTACTGCGTCGGCCGCGCATACGTTTGGGAATTCGTGTATCTAGCTAATTTGCATACTCGACGGGGAAATTGACGGAAGCGCCACCTAGTGGGCAAAAAAAAAATTGCAGTTAAGATCCGACAGCGTAAGAGACTTACGCCTGTCGGATCTAATGGATATCTATGCGTAACTGATTCTAAGAATCAGTCGCATAGATACGACGGCCCAGATTAGGACTTACGACGGCGTACATGGCGCTGCGCCGTCGTAAGCCCTTTGAGAATCTGGGCCTATGACTTTAGGAGCACTTTAAGTCTGATATATAGTTTCTGTTCAGTGTGCCTGGATACAATGACCTCATTCGTCTTTTCTGTATTCGCTGGAAATATATTGTTCTAAGGTCAGCTACTGAAATAAAAGAAAAAGGTACAACCAATAGACAATAAAGAATGAAGAAAGGTAATGTTAACAGAGATAAAAATAATTTTTATGTTTTTTTTGTTTTGTTTTTTACAGCTGCTGCTATCTTGAAATTGATAAAGATCTGTGACATGAATTAATAAATAACGTTTATGCAAAGGCACTGTAAAATGGGATATCAAGAGGAATGGCATGATTACTTTAAAAGTGATTATTTACCTTACAGTTATAAAAACCAGTGAACTCATAAACACAGAAAATTGCTGTATCAGATAAAAGGAAAATTCATAGGGCAAACTTTGACCCAGTAAATGAAGGAGGGCGCTGGAAGACTAGAAGGGCAGGTAGATCAGGGTTCTGAACAACAAACCTGGTGTAGTATTTGAAATAAAAAGGAAGTTAGGAGACTTCATTTTTAGGGTACGCAAGAAAATATGTTGTAAAGAGAATAATTAAAAGGAGAGGGCAGGTCCAAGAATATGTTTATAGATGATATGGAATGGCCTTGATGAGAATGGATTCAGAAGAAGGAAGACCAGAGTGGTATTAAAATAAATAGGCACAGAATTGTTTGGGAGGTCAAACAATTTTACAGGCTGTAAATTTAATTGCATATAAACATATAGTACATTTTTTAAAAAGCATTATAAATCATAGATAATATTACCAAACCAGTAATGTCTTGTTTTTTTATTTTTTATATAGGACAGTTACAGAAAACTAACATACATATACAGTGTTTGTTTCCCAGTTTTAAAAACAGGTAATAGGAGGCTTTTTGTATATTACTCTTTGTAATTGTATTTGTGATTTACATTATTATTGGTCCTTCCAATTGTATTCTTGATGTGGCAGATTGAACCCTTGAATAATAAATTTGGGCATACAGTAGTGACACAAAGAATAATTTAATATTCATGCTGTCTGTTGCTATCTAAAAAGCGTGGTGCTGTTTTCCTCTGTGAAGAGGATGCAAAATACAAACTGCCAAAAAAATCCCTACACCTCCAAGCCATATAATTATAGTCTGTAAAACTCCACAGTGCTGACAGTGCTGAGCTATTGACTCTTGACACTCTCTAAAGAGCCTAATTATCTTTTCACGTACGACCCCTTTCATCCCTGTCAAACGCTCTGTGTTGTTTATGGGAAAAAGTTATAATAATAAAAGTTTTGCTGAAAGTATCAACACGCTAATGTATTAATACAGTATAATGAAATGAAAAAAAAAAATGTACATATGCACAATTTTGTATCAAATCTGAAAAAGTCCAATTAGTTATTGTATGTTCATTAAACAGTATGGCCCGGATTCACGTAGCACTTACGCCGGCGTATCTCGAGATACGCCGCGTAAGTGTAAATGTGCACCGTCGTATCTGTGCGCCGTGCCCACAAAATAGGCTTCTTCCGACCGACGTAAGTTAACTACGCCGTCGTATCCTGGGCGCATATTTATGCTGGCCGCAAGGGGCGCTACCATTGATTTACGATTTAAATATGCAAATGAGGGAGATACGCCGATTCACGAACGTACTTGCGCCCGGCTCATTAATATACGCGGTTTACGTAAGTCGTACGTCCGGCGTAAAGTTATGTCTCATAAAGCAGGTGTAAGTCAGCAGCATCAATGCAAATGGCTGCACCAGGGAACACAGCCGTCATTATTTACGTCGTTTACGTAGTACGTGAATAGGGCTGAGCATAGGTTACGTTCACGTCGTAGGCAGTGATTCAGCGTATCTTAGGCGTTCGATCCGACGTGATTCTGAGCATGCACACTGGGATGCGTCCACGGGACGGCGCATGCGCCGTACGTTAATCGTATCTTTATGAAGCTCAGTCCATCATTTACATGGGGTCACGCCTCATTAGCATGGCTCACGCCCACTGCCACTTGCGACGAGTTACGCCGAGGGAACCCAGCGTAGATTTGGGGGCAAGTGCTTTGTGAATACTGTGCTCGCAGCTCCGCGCTACGTCGGCGTAGCATATATTCGATACGCTACGCAGGTATAACTATGCGCCAAGGTATGTGAATCCGGGCCAATATATATAGCTAATTTATTCAAACCTTTGATGTGTGGTGTCATCACCAGTCATTGATTATAAGAAAATCCTTTGCACTTCAACTGAAATTTCAAGTTTGGCTGACAAGAGGATCTGTACTGGTTGCTTAAAATGAGAAATAATGGTCAATGCAAGGGTCAATGCAGATCACTAGGCCGTGTAGTTAAAGTAAACCTGTGCTTATTCAAAAACAGTCAAGTTTACTAACCAGAACCAGTGCCAAGGCATGCCTGCCCTCAAAAAATGTTTACTAAACTTTATAACCTAAAAATCACTAAACACAATGGGGCAGATCCACAGAGCAAGTACGCCGGCGTATCTACTGATACGCCGGCGTACTTTCAAATTTCCCGCGTCGTATCTTTAGTTTGAATCCTCAAACCAAGATACGACGGCATCTGGGTAAGATCCGACAGGCGTACGGCTTCGTACGCCTTCGGATCTTATATGCAATACTTTGGCGTCCGCTGGGTGGCGTTCTCGTCGTTTTCCGCGTCGGGTATGCAAATTAGCAATTTACGACGATCCACGAACGTACGCGCGGCCGACGCATTCTCTTACGTCGTCTCTAGTTTTCCGGCGTATAGTTAAAGCTGGTATTTTGCGGCGTATAGATAGACTTGCCATGTTAAGTATGGCCGTCGTTCCCGCGTCGAAATTTGAATTTTCTTTTTTGCGTAAGTCATCCGTGAATAGGTATATAAGTAAAAAAAATTACGTCCTAGCGACGTCATTTAGCACAATGCACGGCGGGAAATTTCGAAACGGAGCATGCGCAGTTCAATCGGCGCGGGGACGCGCTTCATTTAAATGAATCACACCACCTAATCGCCGATTTGAATTCCGCCGCTAGAAATACACTCCACCGCCATAACTTACGGTGCGAAATCTTCCTGGATTCGACTTAAAGCCAGGTAAGATACGGCGGCGTAGCGTATCTCTGATACGCTGCGCCTATCCAATTCTATGTGGATCTGGCCCCATGACCCCAATTAAATATGGAGATCCTAGCACCAAAGTTGTCACTCTACCATTTTTTACCAGACTAAAATCAATTTAACCAGCCAATAAATGCTTATTGCTTAAAGACTTACTAAGACTAGCTCCTAATACCACATACAAGTACTCTTAAATATTATAGGGAAGTAATTAAAGTTAAAGGGGTTGTAAAGATACATGTTTTTTCACCTTAATGGTAAATGGTAAAAGGTGAAAAAACATCCGAGGATTAGCGCCCCCCCCCCCCCGTTTACTTACCTGACCCTTTGAAAATTCCGCGCCGTGAACACACTGGCTTCTCGGTCAGGCTTCTCGACTCATTCATTGGTTGATTGACAGCAGCACAACCATTGGCTCCCTCTGCTTTCAATCAAATCAATGATGTGGCGCGCTGGGGGCGGAGCCGAGTGATACAGCCGGCGGCTATAGCCGCCGGCTGTATCACGAGCGCGAACCCACAAGCTAACCTATGAGTAAACACTAAAGTTAGTGTGAAACACGTCAGCTGTCCTAGGTTCCGTTGCTGTTACTTGTAGTGCCTGTTTACAGTTTTTTACATTAAAGTTACGTTAAAATGGAGTGTGGCTGTCCTAATCATCTTTTGTTCTTAATTCACAAGCTAACCCCCTTGGGAGAGAGCATTACATGAAGGGGATTAGCTGATGCTGGGAGGAGCTGAGACAGCCACAAGGGACCCCAGAAGACCAGGATCAGGGCCACCGTGTGCAAAACGAGCTGCTCAGTGGAGGCAAGTATGACATGTTTGTTATTTTTTTTAAAAAGGGAACCTTTAGGCCTCGTACACACCAGCGGATCTGTCCGATGAAAACGGTCCGCGGACCAGTTTCAGCAGACATGTTCGGTCGTGTGTACGAGGCCTTAGTGTCCTTTTAAAATGAACCTGTGGGAAGCCTATGAGTAATAAAGTCAGGGCTAACATTAGAAATCATGGGGCACCTAACAGCCTACTTGAAAGCCACCCTCCCCACTCGCAGGCAGACCCTACAGAAGTAGTGCTCCGTACTCCACAGAGTCCTATTTCATCCACCCTATCCCCTCCTGTCAGTACCCATTTTTGCTTACCCTCCACCGTCCCTGATTTCACCTTGTTCCATTCTCCTTTCTGCCAACTTCACTGTCAGCCACAGTGATCAATCTGATATCTTTTTGTCTATAACATGACTGTTAGGTGCCCCTGCTGCCTGAATATAGCCCAGGACCAGTACAGCTTTACTGGCTGTACCCCTGTCTTAACAACCCTAATTAAAGCATAAAATTCTGGACAAGCAGAAAATGAGGTTTACATGAAGACTTCATTGGCTTCTGTAACTGCAGCCAGTGAAGCTAAGTTGCAGTTAGTTTCTGAACACCTTATAACGCCTGATATTTGTTTTTATTGAAAGGCAGGAAACCTGACAAGTCTCCACTGCAAGATGATGAAAAAGAAGATGTGTTTCAGTGCTTCTTTTATAAAATGAAAGGATGACTTGCTCTGCAGTGGCTAAAGCTCATTTAATGCTTGTCAAAACATGTTAGTGAGCATGTAAAAAAGGGTTAATTTCTTTTAAACTTTTTTACATTGAATATGGGTCTCCAAACTACACCCAAAATACTTATTTGCCCTAAAAAATGGAACAGCTTACTTTTTAAACAGTTATGGTAGATTCCATGCTTATGTGCATAAAGACAGTATTATAAGATTTTCTTTTATTTGCATCAATAGAGTGTTTTGATGTGTTTATCAGTAGAAGTAGCCTACGTCATCAGCCATGAATGAATTCCAGAGGAAATGTATGATTGTGAGAAGTCACAGGCATTATGCAAAGGTTAGATAAATGATTGCAATAAAGCTGGGGCCATTTAGAATGTTTTGGATGTAGCTTGCTGCCTCCATATGTAAATTATTTGAATAATAGAAAACAATATTGCAAATGGACATAATTCTAACATAAGACATTTCAAAAAGTGCCGACAAGGTTAATCTAAATGCCGTAAAATATTTTTTTTACAAATATGGTATAACAAAAATGCGACATAATATACAGATACTGCTCAGGGTCACTCTTCCACCAGAAGATAAATAGCTTGCAGTGTTCAATAGACTGCATTGGACTTCCAATTTGTTTAAAATATGTTAAATGCTTATAGAAAGAAAAAAAATATTTGGAATGTGAAAAAAATATAAAGAAAAAAAATAAAGATTAAGATAGTATTCAAATTGAACCTGTAAAGAAAGAAAAAAAGCACATACCAAACCATCTTTTTTAGAGGTAGAAACTGTAAATAAGTCACCATAAAGCAACCTGACACTGTGAAAAAAAGATTTAGCCTGAAGCAGACCGTAATATTGTAAATGCGTATCTGTCCATTCTATGGTGGCAGGTCGGCTCTCTCCCGCAAATCACCATAGCTGTACGTCGGCCCTATAAAAAGCTAGAGCAGAGGTGTGCCCGCTGAACGGCGGGGGAGCGGACCGCCGGCCACGTGCAATCGTGGGCACGAGAGACAGAATGCGCATTTGTGTGTGTACACGCACAAATCCCGGTTCTGTCAGGAGAGGAGAGACAGATCGTCTGTTCCTACTGGCTTGGAACAATGATCTGGCTTCTCCTCTAGTAAGTCACATCCCCCACAGTAAGAAACACACTGAGGGAACACATTTAACCCCTATGATCGACCCTAGTGTTAACCCCTTCCCTACCAGTGAAATTTACACAGTAATCAGTGCATTTTTATAGCACTAATCAATGTATAAATGTCAATGGTCCCAAAAATGTTTCAAAAGTGTCCAATCTGTCCTCTGCAATGTCCCGAATAAAAACACTGACTGACATCTGTCTATCCCCTATTTTGTAGACGCTATAACTTTTGCACAAACCAATGAATGTACACTTATTGGGATTTTTTTTAACCAAAAATATGTAGAAGAATATATATCGGCCTAAACTGATTTTTTAAATCAAGATATTTATTCTAGCAAAAACTTAAAAATATAGTTATTTTTTCAAAATTGTCGCTCTTTTTTAGTTTATAGCGCAAAAAAAATGCAGAGGTAATCAAATACCACCAAAAGAAAGCTCTGTTTATGGGGGAAAAAAGGACGTCAATTTTGGTTTGGGTAACACATCGGACGACCCCGCAATTGTCAGTTAAAGTGACGCAGTGCCGTATCTCAAAAAATGGCCTGGTCATTAAGGGGGCAAATTCTTCCGGGGGTGAAGTGGTTAAGCTGTTACAGCAACAGTTTTTATTTTTATTTGGACTAAATGTTTTACATAAATGAATAAAAGCTGACAGTTGTAAGTACCCATGTCAGTGTCAGTGGTTTTTCCCAACTCTCTAATTGACATTTTTGCTGAACAGTTTGGTTGAATAATAGAGTTACTGGATCAACAGGTGAAAATAAAATACAAATAATCTTAAAAGAAGACCAATGCAGCCACCGCATATACGAATTGGGAAGGTGCAACATAATACATTTTAGTTTCGAGGGTTTAATACCACTTTAACAATATTCCACATATCACAGCTGATGCCCCACCCACCGGCTATCCTAATCCCCATATTTCTATTTACTACATCTTATAAAAATGTACCTGGTGTAACTGACAACTCTGACAATGGTTAACCACTTCAATACAGGGCACGTATACACCCTTCTTGCCCAGACCAATTTTCAGCTTTCAGTGCTCTCACACTTCGAATGACACTCAGTCATGCTACACTGTACCCAAACAACATTTTTTTTTTCTCATTAATAGAGCTTTATTTTGGTGGTATTTAATCTCTGCAGGTTTTTTTTTTATTTTGTTGCGATATAAGCAGAAAAAAAGGTAAAAAAAATTGAAAAGAAAAACACTTTTTTTTAGTTTCTATTGTAAAATTTTGCAACTAAGTAATTTTTCATCATAAATTGTGGCCAAAATGTATACGGCTACATATCTTTGGTAAAAAAACAGCCCAAATTAGTGGATATTATTTAATCTTTGTGAAAGTTATAGAGTCTACAAACTATGGTGCCAATCTTTGAAAATGTATTACACCTGATCACACCTGATGTACTGACGGCCTCTATCTCATTTCTTGAGACACAAAAAAATCAGGACATTACAAATACCCCTCAAATGACCCCTTTTTGGAAAGTAAACAATCCAATGTATTTAGTAAGAGGCATTGTGAGTTTTTTGAAGTTGTAATCTTTTCTTACATTTCTTGTGAAAATGAAGAAACGTCCAAGTAGCACCTCTAGGTGTTCTAGGAGCATAAATTACACATATAGGCCCGGATTCACAAAGCACTTACGCCGACGTATCTCGAGATACGCCGCGTAAGTGTAAATATGCGCCGTCGTATCTATGCGCCATGCCCACAGAACTAGATACGCCTGAAAATAGGCTTCATCTGATCGACGTAACTTTCCTACACCGTCGTATCGTGGGTGCATATTTACGCTGGCCGCAAGGGGCGCTCCCATTGATTTACGATTGGAATATGTAAATGAGGGAGATACGTCGATTCACGAACGTAGTTGCGCCCGGCGCATAATATACGCGGTTTGTGTAAGACTTGCGTCCGGCGTAAAGTTATTCCCCATATAGGAGGCGCAAGTCATGCTAAGGTATGGACCAGGGAACACAGCCGTTGTATTTTACGTCGTTTACGTAGTACGTGAATAGGGCTGGGCATAGGTTACGTTCACGTCGTAGGCAGTGATCCGTCATATCTTAGGTATTCGTTCCGACGTTATTCTCAGCATGCGCACTGGGATACGTCTACGGAACGTTCGTTATTCGTATCTGGCTGAGACTCAGCCCATCATTTGCATGGGGTCACACCTCATTAGCATGGCTCACGCCCACTTCCACTTATGACGGCTTAAGCCGAGGGAACCCAGCGAAGTTTGAGGCAAGTACTTTGTGAATTCGGTGCTTGCCTCTCTGCGCTGGTTCGGCGTAGCGTATATTAGATACTTAGATGCGCTATGCCGGCATAAATATGCGCCGATGTATGTGAATCCAGGACATAATTTTCTGATTACCTCTCACACTTTTGAAGGTCCTGGAGCACCAGGACAATGGAAACACCCCCAAAATGCCATTATGAGTCTTTTGAATGTGTCATTTTTTTGCAGAAAATGTGGTAAGAAAATGAAAACGTATAGGTTTTTACACAAAGTTGTCAATTTATAAGATATTTCTAACACAGCATGTACGTAGCAAAAATTACACCCCAAAATACATTCTGCTACTCCTCCTGAGTATGGCAATGCCACATGTGTGAGACTTTTTCACCCACAAAATTGCTCCATTTTGAAAAGCAAAAACCCCAACGCATATTCTATGATATACTGCGAGGCATGGACTGCAGATAGGTACTCAGGTATTCTGATGGGCTGCAGATAGATACTCTGGTACTCTGATGGGCTGCAGATTGGTATTCGGATACTCTGATGGGCTGCAAATAGGTAATCGGGGAAACTGATGTGCTGGAGACAGGTACTCGGGGACTCTGATGGGCTGCAGATAGGTACTTGGTTACTCTGATGGGCTGGAGATAGACACTCGGGTACTCTGGGCTGGAGACAGGTACTTAGGTACTCTGGGCTGGAGACAGGTACTCGGGCACTCTGATGGGCTGGTGACAGGTACTCGGGTACTCTGATGGACTGGTGACAAGTACTCGGGTACACAGATGGGCTGGTGACAATTCCTCGGGTACACAGATGGGCTGGTGACAGGTACTTGGATACTCAGATGGGCTGTGACAAGTACTCAGATGGGCTGGTAAAAGGTCATCTGATGGGTTGGTGACAGGTCCTCTTTATTTGGGAGGGCAATGGGGCTTATCACAGTACATTTTTCTTCCAGGTCTCCTTCTCACACACTGAGGAAGAGAACCCGGAAACGGCACTACAGACGTTTATTGACATTTGTGACGACCGCCTTTGATTGGACACAGCCGGTCACGTGGTAAAGAGACATTATTGGCTCTTTACCCTCATCAGGGATGTGCTGTGTCCCGAGGAACAGGCTTTATCCTCGATCGCACTGCACACCCCTGGAGCGCCGCAAACGGGCCAACGTCATATAACATCCACCCAGAGGTAGGAGCTGTCCCTGCCAGCATCATTTGTCTATAAGCAGGTAGGGAAGTGGTAAAAGATAGGATCACCTATTAAAAAAAATCAATAAATGCACATCTTTTTGCAGGTAAAAAAATGTGCATCTATTTTTATTTTATTTTTTTACTAGGAGCCTCCAAAGCATTGCACCCACGATCATCAGATCGTTGGTGTAATGCAGAGCTCTTGCAGACAGTCTGTGTAAGCTGTCTGCTAATCTCCGTACAAGCAGGCAGTTCTGACAGGAAGCATCAGTGAACTACCTAGCAGGGCTGATCCTAGGGTCACAGGCGCCTGGGTGCAGAAATATGCCTTTGAAAATGCAAGAACAATGGCAGAATGGCCCAGAAAAGAATGGCCCAATACTTACCAATGAACGAAGCCAGTGTCTCCATTGCTGAACCCCCAAATGGATGGCACCAGCCAAAGTGTGGCTCGGGAGCTGATGGGGAGAAAACAGACAGATACCCCCAGGGAGGACGTCAGGCGGCTGACATGGCATGGGTAAAGGTGAATGGTCCTAATTGTCTCAGTATGCAACTTGATAGATATCAGCTGTAAAGATAATTGTATGTGTTTCAATGATTTGCCAAAACTAGTAAGATAAATGTCAAGGTATATAGTATAAAAGTATTTTTATGAGAGCATGTATGCTCTGACATGAGTATGTATATCAAACCTTACTAACTAAGCAAGTTATTTGTATAGAAACATATATGGACTAACCTGATCCAATAATGGAGCAGACATAGAGACCATGGGTAAAAAAGTAGATCCTGAAGCAATGTGTTTGTCTAGGAAATCAATCCCTATAGTGTGAAAAAAGGGAAAAAGAACTTGGTTTAAAAAAAGAGCAAAGAATGCAGATGAAGCACCTGGTGAGTGCTAGGGTGGGGAAAATGTGTTTTACCTTAATGTGTGGAATCGCTGAACAGCAGTAGAAGTCCCTGTGATGTGCATGGTGTTGGTGAGTGAAGGAAATTATCTCAGCCATGTCTCACCACCGACCTATATCCCTGAAGGGGTGGGGTCTGCCCCTCCCCCAACCTTTACCCATGCCATGTCAGCCGCCTGACGTCCTCCCTGGGGGTATCTGTCTGTTTTCTCCCCATCAGCTCCCGAGCCACACTTTGGCTGGTGCCATCCATTTGGGGGTTCAGCAATGGAGACACTGGCTTTGTTCATTGGTAAGTATTGGACCATTCTTTTCTGGCCCATTCTGCCATTGTTCTTGCATTTACCACTGTGACACATCTCCCTATTTATTTTAGATACATTCCAACCGCATCCACCCCTGATGAGCGAGCAATGATCTCGCGAAACGCGCGGCGGGTTCTTTGATGCGTGCATTTGTATATACTGTATTGTATAACGTTTGTATCAATTTTAATTACCCTTTATTATGTGCAAATCCATTGGCTGAGCTACCATGCTGTATTCATGTATGTACATCTATTTTAATAAAAAAGTTATACTGTTACTATTTTTGTTACTCAGTGGCAAACTATGACCACTTCATTTAAAGTCCCAAGGGCAACTCTTTCTTTTTCTGCATATGCATACAGGGATGGAGGTGTAGCACTGGTATCTTTTAGGTGAATGTATCTTAAGAGAATATAATATTAAGCAATTTGCTCAAAAACTTAACATGTAGTTCCCTTTCTAACTGTTTCTGGATTTATTTATATTCATGTGATTTTGTGATTTGTGTGATCTAGCATGTTTTATAGACATCGGGCCAGATTCAGATAAAGATACGAGCAATGCACGCTGGGAAATTTAGCGGTTCGTTTTGGCGCGGGGACGCGGAATTTGAATTCCGCCGGGGGATTTATGATACGCCGCCGCAACTTTAGAGGCAAGTGCTTTCTGAATTAAGCACTTGCCTCTAAAACTTGCGTCGGCGGATCGTAAATCAGATCTAAAGATCTAAAGATCCGCTAACCTATCTGAATCTAGCCCATCGTTTTTTTTATCATTTATGTAAACTGTGTTTACCACTATGTTCAACGGGCCTGCTTAATGTCTAAATGCACAAAATGCAACATGCCTTATGTAAATGTAAGATGTAAGTTAGCCATTTAAGAATAAATGCGTGTAATTTAATATTCATGCATGCATTTTACATTATTGAAATAGACAGTTGTGAACTGGCTCATTTTAGTGAACTGGCCCATTATAGAGCCAATTTTGTAAGTTGATACAAAACAAATCCAAATAGAAATCAAATCAAATCAAAATTTTAACCCTACCATTCAAAAAGACAAATCTAATTTAAAAATGTTTTTTATCAGTGGACAAGACCAGAATTAGTGGAATCATTTGGTTCCAACCACAATAAATTTTATACACCCTGAAGGGAAAAGATGATTCATTTGACTTCTCTGAAATGGACATATATGAGCTTGATTTATTAGTTGGAACTGAAGTTCTCCTTTTAAAATGCTATCTGGCATTTATTTTCTGACTTTTGTCAGATCATTTAGCAAATGTCACAGACTAGAACTGAAAAACTCCTCTCTTGCCAGTGAGGTGAGGACACTTCATACAAAGAACGTTCTTCGACAATAGGTCACAAGATGTATAGAACTTTTTCTACTTTTGGAGGCTAATCCAACTTTTGGAAGTTACAACGCTGTCAGTGGCCTAAAAAAAATTGTGTGAAACCAACATCAAATCATGAATCCAATTCACCTAACCTTCTACAGACGTATACATACAGATGCAGAGTCTGAAAATCCAGATACAGAGGCAGTTCACATACAAGAGATTAAAACCTATAAGGGTGGTATAAAATAATTAGACCAAGATTCTGTATAATGCCAAGGAAGGGAATTGAGCAATATGTATTGTGGCCTCTAGTTGGCAGTATCTGCAGAGCAAGCTACATGTAGTAATGTTTTTAACATTTAGGCTGATTTGTCAAATATTTACCATGCACTTATACTGTACTGTGGCAGGTTGGCTCCCCTGTCGTGAATCGCCATCTCTCTCTACTCCCAGGCAGCCTATACCCCATACAGTTAGAAACACCTCCCAGGGAATGCACTTAATCCCCTGATCGCCCCTAGTGTTAACCCCTTCCCTGTCAGTGACATTTATACAGTAATCAGTGGCTATTTTTGACTCTGATCGCTGTATAAATGTCAATGGTTCTAAAAAAGTGTCAAAATTGTCCAATTTGTCTGCTGCAATGTCACAGTCCTGCTAAAAATTGCCGATCGCCGATATCACTAGTAAAATAAAAATGTATAATAAAAATGCCATAAATATATCCCACAATTTATAAACAATATAACTTTTGCACAAACCCATCAATATACACCTATTGCGATTTTTTTTACCAAAAATATGTAGAAGAATACATATTGGCCTAAACTGTTGAAAAAAAACTTTTTTTTTTTTTGGATATGTATTATAGCAAAAAAGTAAAAAATATAAGTTTGGTAAACCTTTTGTGAATTGCAATCATATTGGTCCACAGACCCGATTCATCACATGCCCATGTTCTCTGCTGCAATGGCCAGAAAATGATATGAGACGACAATGAGTTTCATGCATTTTTGAGATAATACACACTGTTGTCCTCGGGGTGACCCTAAATATGATCGACGCTACAAAAATTTAGCCCCTCATGAACTACCTCTTTGAGAAATTTACAGATGTGTATAAGCCTTAACAAAATATCTGCGTAGACAAGTCCCTTATACATTTCACTGGCTGCCTTGGAATTTAAGCAGTATCTCCCCAGCAAGTGTGCCAGATCTGGGGTCAAAATGTATAATCTCTGTGAGAGAGCAACAGGCTATACATACAATTTTAGAGTTTATAAAGGAAAATACAGTGAATTAGAGCCCCCTTGATGCCCAGACTACATGGGGACCAGTAGCAACATAATATGGGACTTGGTGTCTCCCTTGTTTCAGAAGGGGTAACATTTGTACGTGGATAACTTCTATACAAGTGCACAACTTTGTAGACACTTATCCAATCTTGAAATTGGCTGCTGTGGCACCATGCGACCTAATCGCTAGGGCTTCCCCAATGGCTCCTTAACACCTAGCTTAGAAAGGGGGAGAAAGCCTGCTTGAGAAATGGTGAATTACTCACAGTGAAGTGAAAGGGCAAATGTGATGTTTTCATCCTGTCTTCCATTCACGCAGATACGTCCAAATTTGCATGGCATCTTTTGTCGTTAAAAAGCCTCTCTGTGTCCACAACTATAATCCTAATATGGGAGAGGTGGACTTAAACAACCAAATAATAAAGCCGTACTTAGGGCCAGATTCACGTAGAGCGGCGCAAATTTAGTTTGTCCTAACGTATGTCAGTTAAGTTAAGGCGGCTCAATTTTGTGACGTAAGTGCCGTATCCACAGAGCATTTGCGCCCAAATGTGCGCCCGCGTAACGTAAATACTGAGGCGTAAGGCGGGGTTATTGCAAGTGGGAAGGAAGTGGGCGTGCTCCATTGAAATGAGCCGTGACCCCATGCAAATGAAGGGCCGGCCGTACTGCGCATGCGCGCACGAATCTGCACCTCACTGGGCATGCTCACAACTCGGCCCGGTGCAATCAGTGAGATAGGAAAAAGGCCAAGCGTACTTAGTGAGATACGCCCTGTGTATAAATAGCCCCACACAAACACCCTTCCATTGCAAAAGTACATCCCTGTGTTCCCTTTCCTAAAGCAAGTTGCTTTTGCTCTATTGTTTGTTGGTGTTTGTTGGTGAGTGTAGTATTGTTAGATTAAAGATTTATAGAAGTAGGAGGTTGTAGTAGGTGTTTGTTTTTTCTGACTGTTTTTTTAGTTTGTTTTTTCTGTGTTTGTTTTTGATTTTGTATTAGCTGTCTGCTTGTGTTGTTTGATTTTGGTGTCTGTTTTTTGCTGTTTGATTTTTGTGTGTGTTTGTTCTGTGTCTTTTTGTGTGTGTTTGTTCTGTGTGTATTTGTGTCTGTTTGTTCTGTTTGATTTTTGTGTGTGTTTGGTGTTGAGTGTTGGGTGTTATGGCACCAAAGAGAAGGAAGCTGAACTTCTCGGTGCGTGAGAAGCACTTACTTGCAAGGGCCATCACCCGATTTGGGCGATATTTACATGGCCCTGAGAGCCGGGACACCACCCCGGCCAGGAAGAGGGCGATCATCCAGCAGATTACGGATGAGATCAATGCGGAGGGGGGGGAGACGAGGACCCCCAGTGGGATCTCTAAGAAGATCAATGACCTGAGGAGCCTGGTCCGTGACAAGCTGGCCAAGATAAATGCCCATGCCAGGGGCACTGGAGGAGGCCCACCCTGCCCCGTCAGGTGGACAGAGGAGGAACGTGCGGTGGCCCAGTGCTTCCACAGCCAGCAAGTGGTGGGCCTGCCTGGCTTTGACTCCGAGGAGGGCGTGAGGACAGGTACGTTTTTTTTTCTATCTGGCGAGTAGCATGTGTGGGTGGGGGAAGGGAATATGTGCCAAGTGTGTGGATCCTCCAACCTGTAAATGTTTTGTGTCATCCACAGATGGCCAGGAGATTGCTGGGCCATCAGGCCAGTCCGCACCATCCCCCGGACACCAGGCTGCTGAAGAGCCCCAAGAAAGCCAGGAGTCCCCAGGGCAGGGGAGTGGCCACACCTCACCTCAGGAGGAGGTTGAGGGGGAGGAGGATGAGGGGGGAGGATGAGGGGGGGAGGTCGTGGATGATCGGATGGACATTGCCAGGGAAGTCCTTGTGTGTTTGCAGGAGGATCCCCTTGTGGCTGCCCCTGAGGCTGGCAGCAGTCAGGCCTCCATCAGGGGTAGCCCCTCCCACTCCTCCCCCAACAGGGCTCCCCCACAAGGGTCTCTCTCTCCCCTCCTCCCAGGCCACAAGCCTCAGCTGCAGGCAGGAAGGCCACCCAGAAGACCAGGGGGTGGCCGAGCTCCTGCCTGCAAATATGCAGAGGGACCAGGCCCGACAGACCCAACATCTGGGTCAGGTCAACCGGACTTTGGCCCAGATGGAGGACAGCCTGGGCTCTATTAAGGAGTCGGTGCGTGATGTGGGCACAAACTTGGTGGCGTACATCAATTGTTTCAACGACCTGCAGGCCGCCACAGCAGGCGTGGCCCTGGCGGTGTCTGCCCTGACCCAGGCTGTCAACTCAATACACAGGCTGTCCAGGCCAACACGGCAAGGCCCTCACTCTGGGCCTGACCAGGATCGCCGTGGCCTTGGAGGGCAGGCCAGCAGGTGACCACCCACCAGGGGAGGCTCCTCCTTCCCCTGCTCCCCCCCATGAGTCTCCCCTGGTTGGCCATGGCCGTGTCCGTGGCCGGCCCAGGCGTAGCTCACGCCGCCATTGATCATTTGGGATGTTCTTTTTTTTAATGATTTTCTACTGTGATTATGATTTGTTTATGTGTGTGAGTGATGTATGAATGTGGGGGTGACATTCCTGGTGAAAAAGGGTGTCACCCTCAGTTTTGGTGGAGTAGGGATTCCCAGGACCAGGGAGAAGTGATCCCAGGTCCATGTGAATGGTGTATGAATGCACAGTGACATAATTGGAGCCATGGCGTGGCGTTGCTGCTCCCTAATACCATGTGGTTTACTTGGGTCTAATTTAATTCAATGTGCATGTGGGGTGTGTGTGCTAGGGACCACAGTGGGTGTGCATGCGTGCATTCTCATTGTGCCATGTTTAATGTGTGTGTTTACTGTGCAAAGATTCCTTCTGCGAGGCGTCTCCTGGCTGCTGTTCCCTCAGCAGAGGGGGTAGAGTTGGTCAGGGGGGGATTGTCTGGTTCGGGGGTCAGGTCATCACGTATGTCAATCTCCAGGCCCCTTCTCACTGCAAAGTTGTGCAGCATGCAACAAGCACCGATGATCTGGCACACAAAGTCTGGGGAATACAACAGGGTACCCCCAGACTTATCCAGGCATCGGAAAAGGGACTTCAGGAGGCCAAATGTGCGTTCCGCCACTGCACGGGTACGTATGTGTGCAGCATTGTAGTTTTCCTCTCCTGGGGTTTGGGGGTTCCGGAATGGAGTCATGAGATGGGGTCCAAGTGCATATGCAGAGTCACCTGGAAGGGAAAAGACAGGAGGATGTTAGTCATGCATGTGCCCCTTGTGATGTCTGCATCATGGGGGGGGACAGTCATACCTGACACCCATGTCACTCACCAACCAGCCAGCTGTCCCCATACACGTTCTGTTCAAATTGTCTTGGGATGTCGCTTTGACGGTATATGAAGCTGTCATGGCTGGATCCTGGGTGTTTGGCACGGACATGTCATATGAGGTATTGGGCATCCACTATCACCTGTACATTGATTGAGTGCCAAAAGCTTCCTATTGCGGTACATGTGCTCTGTCTCATGGGGGGGCTGTAGTGCCACATGTGTGCAATCAATGGCCCCCACAGTGCGTGGGAATCTGACAATTTGGTAAAAATCTGTCATTGTCTTCATCCGCTGAACCTCCTGGGTGTGTTTGATGATTTGGTTGGCCATGCGTCTCAGGATTGCAGGGACAACCTGGTGCACACATCTGCTAATGGAGGATTGTGACGTCCCAGCCAACAATCCACTTGTGCGCTGAAAAGAGCCAGTGGCAAGGAAATGGAGTGTTGCCAGGACCTTGATCAGTGGCTCCACTGCATGTGAGCGGTGTGTTGGGCTGGTGATGTCATCCTGCAGGGTTGTGGTTATTTCCATGATGGCTTCACGGTTGAATCTGAAGGTGCAGCTCAGAAGCAGCCATGGCAAACACATCTAGGCGTCTGCGGAATATCCTCTCCTGTGCCCTCCTCCTCCTCCTCCTCTGTTCCCTCCTCCTTCTGCGTGCCTCTAAAGTCACTAGTATAGTTTTGAGCATGGATGCCCCTGGCACGTTGGCATACAGATCGTTGTCCTGCAAGTGTGTGTGCTCAGCTCTTCCTTAATGGTGTTGCTTTAGCTGACCTTTACACGGCTGGAGCAAAGTTAGGGCACCTTTTATAAAGTGTAAATTTACTCCTTAATACTTAATTTTGTGGATCGCCGTATCTCCCTCATTTGCATCTTTGCCTATCAAAACAATGGTGTGTCTAGCGTATTTTGCGCTCCAAGATGTGCCGGTGTAATCGTTTTACGTCATACAAAAAAAATGGCTTTCAGGCGTATCTCGTTTTGAGGATTTTTTTTTTGAGCATTTTTCAATTACGCCGCGCATCTCTAGATACGTCGGCGCAAGTGCTTTGTGAATTTGGCCCTTAGTTTCCTGCAAAGTTAGACACTGGTACACAAAAGTGTCTATTTATTTAAATTGGCTCTGTATAACGCTTTTGTGCTTTACAAAGCAAATGGAAAAAGTGAATCAAAACCAAAAATGCCATAAATCTTTCCCATAGTTTGCAGACGCTATAACTTTTGCCAAACCAATCAATATACGCTTATTGAGATTTTTTTACCAGAAATATGTAGAAGAATATATATTGGCCTAAACCATGGGTCCTCAAACTATGGCCCTCCAGTTGTTCAGGAACTACAATTCCCATCATGCTCAGTCATGTCTGTGAATGTCAGAGTTTTACAATGCCTCATGGGATTTGTAGTTCCGCAACAGCTGGAGGGCCGTAGTTTGAAGATCCCTGCCCTAAACTGATGAAGACATTTTTTTTTTTTTTTTTTATGTTTATTATAGCAAAAAGTAACAAATATATATTTTTTTTCAAAATTTCCGCTTTTTTTTGTTCATAGTGCAAAAAATAAAAAACGCAGAGGTGATCAAATACTACCAAAAGAAAGCTCTATTTGTGGGAAAAAATTAAGCAAACTTTGTTTGGGTACAGCATTGAATGACCGTGCAATTGTCAGTTAAAGTGAAGCAGTGCCAAATTGTAAAAAGTGCTCTGGTCAGGAAGGGGGTAAAATCTTCCGGGATTGAAGTGGTTAAAGATCGTTGTGTGTGAATTAGGTGTCCTAAACTGTTCAATGTTGTACCCTGCTCTAATGCTCTACTAGTGTGTGGTAGCGATGGAAGCAGTCCTTGAAAAGACTAGGTTAGCCAAGACAGGAGGGACAGAAATAATAGGTGTCTTGTCTTATTCCTTGTCTTCCACAGGCACAACATCTTCTTTGGGGTGACTTTCGCTTCAGGGTACCACTTCATCTGGATTTGGAGTTTAGCCCACAGCACCATCTGGATACAAAAGGGTCATGATGAACTCTTCCTTAAATTTTGCAAGGATTCCCTTTTTCCATTTGCTTTGTAAAGCACAAAAGTGTTATACAGAGCCAATTTAAATACTGTATTTATTGACGTATAACACTCACTTTTTTACCCTGAAAATAGAGGGTAAATTGTGCCTGCGTGTTATACGCAGGGGGCTGTGGAAAGTTTTTTTTTGAAACTCCCCTCGGATAGTTAGGGTGCGTGTTATACGCCTGTGCGTGTTATACGCCGATAAATACGGTAAATAGACACTTTTGTGTACCAGTGTCTAACTTTGCAGGAAACTAAGTACGGCTTTATTATTTCGTTGTTTAAGTCCACCTCTTCCATATTAGGATTATAGTCGTGGATAGGGATGAGCTTCGAGTTCGAGTCAAACTCATGTTCGACTCGAACATTGCCTGTTCGTCTGTTCGGCGAACAACAACAATTTGGGGTGTTCGCGGCAAATTCGAAAAGCTGCGGACACCCTGTTAAAGTCTATGGGAGAAATCTAAAGTGCTAATTTTAAAGGCTAATATGCAAGTTATTGTCCTAAAAAGTGTTTGGGGACCTGGGTCCTGCCCCAGGGGAAATGTATCAATGCAAAGAAAGTTTTAAAAACGTCAGTTTTTTCGGGAGCAGTGAATTTAATAATGCTTAAAGTGAAACAATAAAAGTGAAATATTCCTTTAAATTTCGTACCTGGGGGGTTTAAAGTAAGCATGTGAAATAGCACATGTTTCCCGTACTTAGAACTGTCTCTGCACAAAGTGTAATTTCTGAAGGAAAAAAAGTAATTTAAACCCGACTTGCGGCTATAAAGAATTGTCGGCTCCCGGCAATTCAGAGAGAATTCATTCACAAAAAAAAGCCTGTGGTCCCCCCAAATTCAATTACCAGGCCCTTCAGTTCTGGTGTGGATTTTAAGGGGAACTCCACCCCAAATTTAAAAAAAATGGCGTGGAGTTCCCCAAAAAATCCACACCAGACCCCTTATCCGAGCATGCAACCTGGCCGGCCGCAGAAAAGAGGGGGGGAAAGAGAGCGCCCCCCCCTCCTGAACCGTACCAGGCCACATGCCCTCAACATGGGGAGGATGTCCCCATGTTGATGGGGACAAGGGCCTCATCCCCACAACCCTTGCCCGGTGGTTGTGGGGGTTTGCGGGCAAGGGTTGGCCCCGCCTCACCAATGACCCCACGTCATTTTTTTTTTTAAATTGAAGGGCCTGGTAATTGAATTTGGGGGGACCCCACGCTTTTTTTTTTATGAATGAATTCTCTCTAAATTGCTGGGAGCCGACATTTCATTATAGCCGCAAGTCAGTTTTAAATGACTTTTTTTCTTTCAGAAATGACACTTTGTGCAGAGACAGTTCTAAGTACGGGAAACATGCGCTATTTCACATGCTTACTTTACACACCCCCCCCCCCAGGTACAAAATTTTAAGGAACATTTCACTTTTATTGTTTCACTTTAAGCATTATTAAATTCACTGCTCCCGAAAAAACTGACGTTTTTAAAACTTTCTTTGCATTGATACATTTCCCCTGGGGCAGAACCCAGGTCCCCAAACACTTTTTAGGACAATAACTTGCATATTAGCCTTTAAAATTAGCACTTTAGATTCCAAACGTTCGAGTCCCATAGACTTTAACGGGGTTCTAAAGTTCACACGAACGTTTGGTGTGTTCGCAAGTTCTGGTGCGAACCGAACAGGGGGGTGTTCGGCTCATCCCTAGTCATGGACACAGAGAGGCTTTTTAACGACAAAAGATGCCATGCAAATTTGGACGTATCTGCGTGAATGGAAGACATGATGAAAACATCACATTTGCCCTTTCACTTCACTGTGAGTAATTCACCATTTCTCAAGCAGGCTTTCTCCCCCTTTCTAAGCCAGGTGTTAACGAGCCATTGGAGAAGCCCTAGCGATTAGGTCGCATGGTGCCACAGCAGCCAATTTCAAGATTGGATAAGTGTCTACAAAGTTGTGCACTTGTATAGAAGTCATCCACGTACAAATGTTACCCCTTCTGAAACAAGGGAGACACCAAGTCCCATATTATGTTGCTACTGGTCCCCATGTAGTCTGGGCATCAAGGAGGCTCTACTTCACTGTATTTTCCTTTATAAAATCTAAAATTGTATGTATAGCCTGTTGCTCTCTCGTAGAGATTCTACATTTTGACCCCAGATCTGGCACGCTTGCTAGGAAGATACTGCTTGATTGCAAGGCAGCCAGTGAAATATATAAGGGACTTGTCTATGCAGATATTTTGTTAAGGCTTATACATATCTGTCAAGTTCTCAAAGAGGTACAGTAGTTTATGAGGGGCTACATTTTTGTAGCGTCGATCATATTTAGGGTTACCTCGAGGACGACAGTGTGTATTATCTCAAAAATGCATGTAACTCATTATCGTCTCATATCATTTTCTGGCCATTGCAGCAGAGAAAATGGGCATGTGATGAATCGGGTCTGTGGACCAATATGATTGCAATTCACAAAAAGTTTATCAAACTTATATTTTTAACTTTTTGCTATAATACATATCCAAAATAAAATATCAAATAAAAAAAAAAATTCAACAGTTTAGGCCAATATGTATTCTTCTACATATTTTTGGTAAAAAAAATAAGTGTATATTGATGGGTTTGTGCAAAAGTTATATTGTTTGAGATTGAAAGCTCTAACAGGTAAGACCCTCTGATCCTTCTTGTACTGAAGTATATTTTAACTCCCTTCATTTTGTAAAAGAAAACCGTTGGTGCTATATAAAAATATTAATAATGAACACTAAATGAATTGTGAGTGATTCAGCATTCCGGGGGATTGGTATGCTTATTGTAAGGCAGCTTAACAATCAATTCCTTTTAGCAGTATGATTCCATTTATGTATCAATGCATGGATTGACTCTGTTGCACATGGGAGATTGCTCATTGCATGATTGAGTTCTTTGTTGTTAATATTGAAATTTCCAATCTGTAATGTTGGATACAAATGTATATCAATGCAGCTTGGACATGAGCACAGTATGGCTTCTCCAAAGGACAACATCAAAGAGGAATAGATTTATGAGGACATTATCATTTGACCAGCAGGACTCCTGAGAGACAGGAAGGAACTTTTGTGACCTTTGGTTCAAGATATCTTCCACAAGGGATCAAGGACATGATTTGCTGGGACCCACCTGAGGGTGTATACCTCATCACTAGGCAAGAGGTCCTGGGGTGTTTGAAACATTCAGTGTGTATATGTGCTAGCCTAGGGACTCCATTTATCCCCTGACCCCACCCCCTTACTTATTTGTAACTAAAATGCCTGTATACCCCTATTTGTATGAAAGCAGGCTGAAATGCTGGTTAGTTAGGCCGCGTACACACGATTGGTCCATTCGATGAGAATGGTATGATGGGCCGTTTTCATCGGTCCAAACCGATCGTGTGTGGGCCCCATCGGTTAATTAACCTTCGGTCAAAAAATAGGAACTTGCTTTAAAATTGAACCGATGGACGCCTAACCGATAGGTCAAAACCGATTGTTAGAATGCAAAAGCATCGGTTAAAAACCCGCGCATGCTCAGAATCAAGTAGACGCATGCTTGGAAGCATTGAACTTGTTTTTTTTCAGCACGTCGTTGTGTATTACGTCACCGCGTTCTGACACGATCGGTTATTTAACCTATGATGTGTACGTGTGACGGACCATCAGTCAGCTTCATCGGTTAACCTAAGACAATGGTCCTTCAGACCGTTTTCATCAGATGGACTGATTGTGTGTACAAGGCTTTAGACAGCTGCTCATGGGAGGGAAAAAGTTAACCTAATTTCTTTCAAAATTAGCATTTTTATCAGAATTTGTGTTGGTTTACCCCTGGTTCACACCAGTTCAGCTTTGAAATCGCGCTATTAGAGTTGGATCTCCGATTTCATTGCTTTTTGTAACTTCATTTAACAGACGTGAATGGAAGTTGCAATTAAATTCCAGAAAAGTAGTACAGGAACCTTTTCTTGAGTCGCAACATACAGTAACAATTACCAAAAATACGGTGCAACTTGTCACGCGATTTTGAACTGTCAAATCGCACTGGTGTGAACGAGGATTTATGGTGTTTGTATCTATAAAATAAAGACACATTAACTGATAAAATACTTTAAATTGGTTATGATGTACATCTTTTCATGTGTGTTTTTGAATGGAACTATATAATACATGAGAATAAAAAATGTAAATACTTATTACTTAACTGACTTTGTAGGAAATGAAAAAGCAATATACAGTACATGGTTGTCTCATGTGGATTCTTAGTCAGGCTCTTTACTGTCAATGATGTGTGTACCACGGTTTTGAAAATGTGGCTAATAAAGCATAAAACGTATTCTGCATGTGTGTGCTCTTTCAGATGACACCTCTGACATCTAGTAAGTGCAGAAAATGTACTTTGCAATCTCCAAACTATCATTAGGGTCTTGACTTCAGAAGCTATAGAAAATACTGTATGCTTTGCTGTACAATATAATTAATGTTCATGTGATGTTTCAACATGCGGAAGGCAAAAAGTAGATCTGCTGTTATTTTATTTATTTTTAAAACTGCCATTATTTTTTTATTTTTATCTTGCCATAAGTAAATTGACCAACATTATGTAAACCTACCTTACCAAGTAATGAGAACAAACAATAGTATTGTCTTCATCATCATCCAAATATTTACAAAAACAAAACTAAACCTACTACATAAAAATTAACTATACCCATAATTGTTTTTATATTTACTCAGGCTGTAAAAACACCACGTTAAAACATATTGTTAACAAGGACATTACAGATCCGCGCTATAGCCGAATGACGCGAGTCTTTGAGACTCGGCTGATCACAGATCAGAGTAAGGGGTAGATCCCGACCCCTTACCATGTAATCAGCTGTCAGCCAATTAAAGCTGATCATGTGATGTAAACAGAGCTGATAATCTGCTTTTTTTTCTCCTCACACTGGTAGCGTGAGGAGAGAAAAAAAAAAGCTGATCAAGATGGCTGTTAGAGAGACATCGGTACCGATCATCTGTGCCACCTGCTAATGCCACCTACCAGTGCCCACAGTGCCACCCACAGTGCCACCTATCAGTGACTACAGTGCCACCTATCAGTGCCCACAGTGCCACCTATCAATGTCACCAATCAGTGCCTCATCAACAGTGCTGCTCATCAGTGTCACCTATCAGTGCCCATCAGTGCCACCTATCAGTGCCTATCAGTGGTACCTATCAGTAACACCTATCAGTGCCACCCATCAGAGCCCATCAGTGCCCTCTTATCAGTGACCATCAGTGCTGCCTTATTTGTGCCTATCAGTGCCGCCTTATCTGTGCTTATCAGTGACCATCAGTGCTGCCTCATCAGCGCTTATATATGAAGGAGAAAAATTACCTGTTTGCAAAATTTTATAACAAACTATGAAACATGTTTTTTTTTTTCAAAAGGTTCCTCCTTTTTTGTTTGTTTAGCAAAAAATAAAAGCCCCAGTAGTGATTAAATACCACCAAAAAAAATATAAATATTTAATTTAGGGTACAGTGTAGTATGACCGTGCAATTGTCATTCAAAGAGTGACAGCGCTGAAAGCTAAAAATTGGTCTGGGCAGGAGGGGGGTTTAACCACTAGCCAACCAGCCACCACAGTTATACGAAGGCAGGCCGGCTCGGCTGCGCGAGATCACGTAGCTATACGTCATCTCGCGATTTAGCCAATAAGGGCGCGCGCGCCCCACCGCTCGCCCCTGGTCCCGACGTGCGTGCCCGGCGTGTGCGAAAACCGCCGGGCACCCACGATCGCTCGTTACAGAGCGAGAACCGGGAGCTGTGTGTGTAAACACACAGCTCCCGGTCCTGTCAGGGGGAGAAATACAATGTATGAACAGCGATCTGTCATTTCCCCTAGTCAGTTAGAACACACACAGGGAACATAATTAACCCCCTTCCTTGCCCCTTAGTGTTAACCCCTTCCCTGCCAGTGGCATTTTTATAGTAATCAATGCATTTTTTATAGCACTGATCGCTATAAAAATGCCAATGGTCCCAAAAATTTGTCAAAAGTGTCCGAAGTTTCGGCCATAAGGTCGCAGTACCGATAAAAATCACTGATGGCCGCCATTACTAGTAAAAAAAAATATTAATAAAAATGCCATAACACTATCCCCTATTTTGTAGACGCTATAACAAACCAATCAATAAACGCTTATTGCGATTTTTTTACGAAAAATATGTAGAAGAATACGTATCGGCCTAAACTAAGGAAAAAAAATGTTTTTTTATTTTTTTGGGGGGATATTTATTACAGCAAAAATAAAAAATATTCATTTTTTTCAAAATTGTCGCTCTATTTTTGTTTATAGCGCAAAAAATAAAAACCGCAGAGGTGATCAAATACCACCAAAAGAAAGCTCTATTTGTGGGAAAAAAAGGACACCAATTTTGTTTGGGAGCCACGTCGCACGACCACGCAATTGTTAGTTAAAGCGACGCAGTGCCGTATCGCAAAAAGTGGCCCAGTCATTGACCAGCAATATGGTCCGGGGCTGAAGTGGTTAAGTGCCCAGTAAGCAAGTGGTTAATGAAAACACAATATGATGAAGTCTATGCGGAATCCCTTTTTTTTTTTACTTTAAGGAATATTTTATTATTTCCATACAAATAACAGAAATAACAAAGACATCTATTTTAAGTATAAAGCAATTATGCAGGATCCCCTTTTTGACACTGTTATTATTTTCTTAATACAGGTCTTGTTTGTGGATTTAATAATCAATGACTAACTTTTCTACCTATCACTCACATTAATATTGTAAAATAATATAATTATCTCTTGCGGTCCTTTTTTTCAGTACCTTACATGCATATGCCAGAATTTATGTAACCAGCCATATGCTTCTATGTATATGCAATTAACAGCTACTGCAATCACAAACAGTTTATGTGTTCTCGATATATCAATGTCCACTTGGAAATTAGCCAAATATAGTCTAAAGCTGTGTACACACGATCGGATATCTGATGGAATCTAACCCGATGAAGCTGACTTTCATCTTTCATCAGTCTTGCCTACACACCATCGGTCAAAAATCCGACCGTGTCCAAACGGGGTGACGTAAAACACTACAACATGCTGATAAAAATGAAGTCCAATGCTTCCGAGCATGCGTCGACTTGATTCTGAGCATGCGTGGATTTTTGACCGATGGACTTCCACACAGACGATAGAAGAGGGGAGGTTTTGGGACTTTAAATGAGATGCGTTTTAGCAGTATGCGATTAAATATATATATTGAATATAAAAAATGTTTCCATAATAGCCAGGCTCAAATTTACCAACCAAAAAAGCAATTAAACCAAATTAATCTGTCTAGCTGTATGCATTAAAAACAGAGGTTTAGTTGCATGTATTTGCAAATACCTGTGTGAGCTGCAGGCCCCGTCAAGGCACTCAGTGTACTGCAGTCCTAACTATGAATTTTAAAGTCTCCTCAATAGGAGCACAGGAGTGCTAATCAATAGATAGGGGGCAGGTGATCACCTGACCATGCCCCTACCTATAGTTGGTCTAGCAAAAAAGAGCACTGGAAAAACAAAAGAAATGCAAGAGTGGAACCAAACATGCCTACCAAACCAAAATACCACCAATACCACCAAACTAAAGGCGGACCACATCAACCTGATTACATGATCACCTGCCCCCTATCTATTGATTAGCACACCAAAAATCCAACATCAAATAGTCAATAAATCAACTAATCCATGCATGCAGTATATCTCACTGTGTCTTCACTCTGTGATCAATTAGACACTCATTAACCCCTTGCCTACTGGGGCAATTTTGAAATCTTTTCACATACATATTAAAATCAGCAATTGTTTTGCTAGAAAAATCCCTAGAGGCCCCCCCCCCCCCCCAAATAACGTATGTTCCATTATATCATATTTACCTTAACAGATCAGTTTAGAGTTAACTCTCACTCTGAAGTTCATGGTGATACCTTGTGTGTGTGGTGCAATAACCATATATATATGAGTGCCAGACCTATGTGTAAGTTTATATTTGTGTCGGAGCATAGGGTGATTAGAGTGCTTTTAATTTTTTTCAATTAATTTTATTTATTTTTTTCATTTTTTTTCATTTAACTTTATTGCTATTACAGAGGGTGAACAAGCCTCTTGTGATAGATTTGGGCAGGTGACCGATACTCTTTACTGAGATAACAGGGGTCTATTAAACCCCTAATGCCTCCCTTGCCCTTCAGAGCATCTGATCAAACAGAGATAGGCTTGATCGGCTAGGGCAGGGGTGCCCAACCTTTTGATGAGCAAGGGCCACTTAAGCGACTTGGTAACCGGTCACAGGCCACAATGAGCGGAGCGGGTGGATGGCAGCCCACTCAGCTCTATAGAGCCCACTCTACTCTCAGCACACCAAACTCGCAGGTAAAAAAAAAACTGTATGGCTCAGTGCAGGTAACCCACAGGTGCACTTTTCGGCACCTGCGGATCAGTTTGAAAGCAGCCCAGTAACCACTGCAGAACAGATATGCCCATATGTACACACTGTGATTTTAGTAATAAACTTATCTTTAATAACAGTATTCTATTCTATTTTATTCCATCCCAGAGCAGGAGGTCGTGGGTCACATCAGAGGGCTCTGCGGGCCACATGTAGCCCCCGGGCCACTGGTTGGGCACCCCTAAACTAGGGAATCACAGCCCACAAACAGGAAGTAATGAAATCCTCCTATCTTCTGTATTAATCACAGAAGAGATCAGGGAATGCATGTTATAGCAAGTCCTGGGCTCCCTAGTAGAATGGGAGAGCCATGGAATGGTGGCAGGTGGGGGGGGGGCATCCAAGCACTGTAAAAGTAATGGGGCAGCTTTAAAGCCAATTAGATCATTTTTACAAGAAAGCTGATCCCGGCTGGAAAAAAAAAACAAGATTATGGCTTTCACTATAACTCACAGGACATTTGTGGATCAAAAGCACATAAGTGGAGGCTAATTAAAGTAAAACACAATAAACATGGGAACATAGAAAAGTGATGGCAGGCAAAAGATCATTATTATTTTTTTGTTAACCTTATTGTACAGAGAGTACAGATTAAGGCTCCATTCACACAGGCGGGCTCTGTTCCTACGGAGTCCGCCTGCTCCCGCCAGCTCAGCGGAAGATCAGTCCACAGATCTCCGCTGAGCCGACGGATGACAAGCTCCTCTCTGCTCACTGAGCGGGGAGGGGCTTGTTGGGCACCGCTGTGTCCTATGGAGCGATCTGATGAAAACAGACAGCATGTCCGTTTCCATCAGATCTTACCCGATCCGATCCGCATGGACGGATGGAGACGTGGCCCCCATTTGTCTGTTTTTAGCGGATCGGGGTGGGTTTTCAGCGGACATGTCTCCGCTGACATCCGAGGCTCCATAGCGATGCATGGAGCGGCCGTTCAGGTCTGTGACAGGCGGACCCGAACGGCCCGTCTTGTTAATGGGGCCCTATTACATGTGCGGACCGTATGTCCGCATTTTCATCCATCCATTTGCGGATGAAAACGGGACATACATTGGTCCCTATGTAATTGCGGGTGTCAGCGGATAAACATCCGCTGACACCCGTAATCACCCGCCTCCGCAAAGCTCCGATTTTGCGGACGGAAGAAAATCCTATTTTTTCTTCCGTCTGCGGATCGGATGAACACGGACATACGGTCCGTGTTCATCCGATCCCCCCATAGGGGAGAGCGGAGGAAAGACAGGGCGGTCCCTACACAGTGTGCGGGGACCGCCCTGTCAGCCGACGGCTCAGTTGGGATTTTACGGAGGATCCCCGCTGAGCTGACGGACAAGCGGTGGCGGATCATTACTGATCCGCCCCATGTGAAAGGGCCCTTAGGTTTATCCCAAGCATGTTTGCATAATGCAGCATAATGTTTATCTAAAATAATGAAATTGCAAGCAACCACTGCCGCCTGACATGCTTGTGTCATTTGGCTCCAGAATTTTATTACAAGATCATTCTAATTCCCCAAAGTGTTGGATTTAGTCATACAAACATGGAATATACTTTTTAATAAGTGATTTCTTTGAGATTATTTTATATGCAATTCATTTACAGTTAACTATTTTCATGTTGTGAAAATTGCTTTGGAGAAGATAGCAAACTTGTTTCAGATTATAAAATGACAGTTGTAAACATTATACCTGCTCAAAACAGAACTGCACAGAAAATTATTTTTATTAAAACTGTTGGACTAAAATAATATCCTATTGTGAAATTTGTCAAACAATTTTTAATCAGGATTTCAGTAACTTGATTTTCACATTTTATTAATCTCTTCAAAATTTGGTGCAATTTGTCCAAAACATTTTAAAGGAAATGTCATACTTTTTAATATCTTATACTGGACATGTCACCAGCATTTTTAATTTATTTCCTGAAATGAAAGACTTGTGAAAAGTAAACCATCCTCTCCAGTGTCTGGATAACACAGTAACTATGGAAACAGGTGTTAAAGTGCTATGAATTCCAAATTATAGTGATACATTGTACATCATGTCCTCTGCTGACATGTTATTTTATATGCTGACCAATGCAGCAGCATTAATCTGACTGATTTGTACAGCTCTATAATGTAAAAAAGTCCAAGGAGGAAAAAGAGCATTTTTCAAAGAGCGCATACTTTATGTGTGGCTTATCTGACTTATATTTAAAGTATCAGAGTGATGAGAAAAAATATTAAAAGGAACGGGGTATAGCGCACATGAGGTATTTTATTGGATAACTAATCTCATTTATCCAGGAGCTATAAGGATATTTTTTATATATTTAGATCACAAATGTATTCTATGTTGGTGTTGTACAAGTACATATATTTACCATGCTCAAAATGTTTCACGTTTGTATTATTGTAATAATCATATAACAGATATTAAATTATGTTTTTACCAAAACAGAAGCACTTCAGCTAAAATCAATAAGCCCTTAGTAGTTTATACAATTTGAACATAATTGCACAATGGTGTTTTCCATGAGCTATTAAATAAAAGTTAAAAGACCTTCATTGCTGGAAAAAGAAAGAAAATAAAATAAGGCTGGCTGCCCTGCAAAATAATATAATACCTGGTTTTGGAATATTTGTTTTGTATACAAGTGATACATTCATTTTTATTGCTCACTGCCCATCCCTTTTATTTCCTGGTAGCAGTACTATAGTACTGAAATCTATATAAAAATGTATAAATATCTCATACTTTCAAAAAGCAAACGTCTAACACTAATGACCCCTACTTTTATCTAAACATCCCCTTTTTCAAACCTCTAAGGCCTCGTACACACGATCAGTCCAAACCGATGAAAACGGACTGAAGTTCAGTTTCATCGGTCCAAACCGACCGCATGTACGCCCCATCGGTCTGTAGTCCTTCCGTCCAGAAACAGAGAACTTGCTTTAAAATTGGACCGATGGACGCCTGACCGATAGGTCAAAACCGATGGTTAGTACGCAAAAGCATCGGTTCCAAACCCGGGCATGCTCAGAATCAAGTCGACGCATTCTTGGAAGCATTGAACTTCATTTTTTTCAGCACGTCGTTGTGTTTTACGTCACCGCGTTGGACTCGATCGGTTTTTGAACTGATGGTGTGTAGGCACATCAGACCATCAGTCTGCTTCATCGGTGAACCGATGAAACTGAACTTCAGTCCGTTTTCATCAGTTTGGACTGATCGTGTGTACAGGGCCTAAGACTTATCCCCTAATATATAATCATAAAGGGATTGTAAAGGTAATTTTTTCCCTAAATAGCTTCCTTTACCTTACTGCAGTCCTCCTTCACTTACCTCATCCTTCCATTTTGCTTTTAAATGTCCTTATTTTATTTCTTCTGAGAAATCCTCACTTCCTGTTCTTCTGTCTGTTACTACACACAGTAATGCAAGACTTTATCCCTGGTGTGGAGAAAGCCTCTTGAGGGAGGAGGGGGCAGGCAGGCAAGTCAAGACACTCTCTACTTTGCAGATAGAGAAAGGAGCTGTGTGTTAGTGGGCATCCTGACACTCCTGAATATTCTGAGGAAGCTGTAACTTTAGGTATTGTGGAGAAATCCATCTTTAACTTTTACAACAGATGCACTGAAATCACATCCCTTTCACCTTATATTCTATAAAGAGCAGCATTTTAGCAGCCTAGCCTACCATGCCCCCCCCCCCCCCACTGTAAACACACAGCAGGTGGTTAAGCTTTTATAAACTTCCCAAATTTCAATTTTAGGGTTGTTGCTATAAACTTTGAGGATTTCTCCCTTTAACAACTTTTTAGCATATTGTATGGAGCTTCTTATTGACCAGCTGTGATCAAATCACCCAAGTGAAGTCCACCACCTAAAATTGGACATACAGTCACCAATTGGCCAGCGATAACAAGGCTCCAACAGCATGATGCATCAAGAGGACAGGTGGATTACAGCACCACCAGCTTTATCCTTCCCGGCTTTTACACAGAGCAATCAAGATGATTACAAGTGTGGAAGAAAACAATACGGACCATAAGGTGTGATACCATAAAGACAATGTAATTTTTTATTAAAATGAAATCCTATGCACTCACATAAAATCCATAAAAGCATGCTTTGAACAAGAAGTGTACAGTATCTCACTCCCCTTGGCAGCACTCAGTGTACCTCTTGATGTTTATAAGCTGATGTCTGCACAGACTCCCACTGCCCCTCACCGCTCATCCCTGCCAAACACACACACGTGGGATAGCTCCCCCTATAGGGGATCAGATGAAGATGGACCGTAGAATCCGTTGTCATCCGATCCGCCAGACGGATGGAAAAGTAGGGTTTTTCTTCCGTCACACTTTGGCGGATCGGAGCAGGTCCGATGTCAGCGGGCATGTCACCACTGACATCCATGGCTCCATAGAGGTGCGCGGAGCACCCGTTCAGGTCCGCCTAAAAAACTGACAGGCGGACCTGTGTGAAAGGGCCCTAACTTCACATTGGGGAATGCAAATCTCATTCAATACACCAACCAGTTCCAACAGCAACTCAAATGATACTGGACTCCTTGAGTCAGGTAAAACCTGCCCCTTATGAAATCCTTTGTGACATCCTGCACATCCAGCTATCTAAAAAAGAATTGCAAACCAATGCACCAGTGACAAATTCCTTTCCATTGGTGTACTGCAATGTAATAAATCTGTCATTTTTTAAAAGGGGCCTTCCAACTCTATGTCTGACCATTCCGTTCAGTCTGTTGAGTGTGCCCAAGTTCCCACACTCCCTGAACACCAGAACAACTGTATTAAGATCCCAATGCCACTTTCCAGAGATGCTTAGCACATAGAGCATCTGTTGCTCCTCTTTCCTTGCCAGCTTCTGGAGCTTGATCCAGCGGGGGGACAATACAACACATATACAAAAATATGGAGTAATAGGAATCCCTGCCTATTTAAATATGTAGTACTCACCGAATAAATAACGGGGAGTGTAATCAATAATATATTATACCAACAAACAGTAAAATAAAAAACACATAAAGATTCCTACACACCCTAAAGAGTTAAACTACAAAATAATGTATTATTTTACAAAAACAATGTACAAGAAGTTATAAGCACAATACCCTAGATCCCCATATAGACCAAAGGAAAGTCCCTATGTGACAAAGGAATTCCCTAATGGTCTAATCCTCCCCAAAATAAACTCCTCTAAAAACCAAGCAGACTGTGTAGGGCAAAACCACCCCTCGTATATGGCGAGGGGAGGAGATGCAAACCCACCCTCTCCAATGTAAAACACCCATAATGAATACCTACATTTTAGCTCAAAGCCACTAAAGCCCTTTCCCATTTAAAATTAGATAATTAAATTGAAAGGAGCCATTTGAACACATTGCTTAACAGGCCTTAAACTCATGTTAAAGCATCAGAACTGCATTATAAAACTCTTTAGGCACATTAAAGTTAAGTTTAAACATGCAGCAGCCTTTGCCACCCCCACAATATTTCACTTTTCAGGGACATTTGATATGTAGTGAGGAGGCAATATCTCACCTCATCAATCTTAACCCTGAAAATGCCACACCACCACAACATGCGTTGTGCCCACTCAACGTGACAGAGGGTATAATTTATTACACAACCACAGCATGTGTGCAACCCCATATGGTTTCCTTTGAAGCCTGAGTGGGACTGTAAAAACATGACTCAACTGTCTGTTTTTAGCTCCTCCCAAGTGTAAAAATGCTCTAACCTTTCTTTAGAAAATCAACCATAGCCTGATTAGAAAAGCTTGTCCCCTGCCAGCATTCTGCAGAATGAGTCTTGTCCTCTGTGTAGAAGCAATGGTTTTGGTGATTGTTGAGCTATAGATCTATCTTTGATGGGCGCATGTCAGACTTCTGCAGAAACACTATTGCTTCCACACAAAAAGCAGGGGTTCTGGTACTCTAGTGATTGCTATTACATTACAGTACTTTTACTTTATAATGTTAGTACTATGGTACTCATACTTTAATGTATTGGGTCATATGTGTCATATTTTTTATTCATATATTCATATTTGTTTATGTGCTTGCACTTAGGGGTCTGTATATAACATTCTTTTGTAAAAAAAAAAAAAAAAAAAAATTATAAATAGGCCCCTTGTTTTTTTTGTCATTTTAAATAGTCAAAATTGGTATTTCCCTTAATTTCCTACCAGTTGTCACCAGGACAGAATATGAAGGAATATCTCTGACGGTGGTCTTAACCCTTTACCAAATGTTATAATTGCCATCTGTGTCCTAACTGAATATTTCCCCTTACTATCTTGGTACCCAGTTGTCACTTGGATAGAATGTGAGGATACATCTCCCCAGGCTTCTTTCAGGGAAAATGTATACAGCAAAAAAACATAGCTCATATGTCTTTTTTTACTACCTGGAAACAAAAACAAAAAAAATCATTTGGATAGAGTTTCACTTTGTGTCACTTTTTGTTGAAACATATAGATAATTGGAAGATTTATAGGTTTGCAGTATCATCCAAAACTAGCTTTGTATAAAAATAAATTCTTGAATCAGTTTTGGCTAGATAGTAAATGAGGAATTTAATTGTATCTGCAAACCACTATGTATATAAAAAAGTGCATGAATATCCTTGTTTTGGTCTTTGGTTCCATATTTTCCCTGTCACCAGAGACTCAGGGCACACAAATGACCTTCACAAGCATACCTATTGAGAAATTATATAGCTAGATCTTGCCCTTGTAACACAAACAATCATGTGTAGCATTCAAAATAAGCACTGTGCTCCTGGACCATACATTTATTGCTGCCTTGTTGACAGCATGGAAGCACTTGCTTAAAATACAAAAGGGGAATATGACTGCATCTATGACTGAATTACCACTGAAGGTATATTACTGTATAATCCTTTTTTTTTTTTTGATAATAACTTGAACAGACAGAGGGTACACTAAAGTAACGGATTTGCCAGGTGAAATACAGCAGAGGGACGCATACAAAATATTTTAAATTAATAATTTTTAAAGAGGATTCTTAAATCCGCCCATCGCAATAGATGAAAAGGTAAAGGACTATTATCATAACCATGTAGCCTTTAAAGGGGGGATCTCCTGGTTCTATTCATATCTAAAATCCCACAGGCAACATGCAAAATCCATGTCAATGTTAACATGGGAAGGTGAACTGGGACAGACCTTCCCGTATAAGGAATGGGAGGTAGCTTTTACACATACATACTCAGTAACTCATTGTGTTTCCCATTGGGAAAACACTCTAAAAATGGCCCATATATGGTACCTTGCCCCACATAGGATGTCTTTAATGTTTCCGCAAATTTCATCTGACTGCTGGCATAAATGTGGCCAAAAGGGTAATTTAATCCATATATTATGGCATTGTGTGTCTGTTATTTTCTGGAACAGGCATTCTAAAGTCTCCCAACCCTTCTCTAGCCTTGCTGGGAATCACAATTAACCAATTTCCTTAGCAATTTCACAAGGTGGTACTGCATATACTAAAGCCTAATATACACGAGCTGAAGGTGATATTGGCTGGTTCAATAGAGACCGGCCGGCATTTGGGCCGTGTCTACGGCCTCGGGTCCAACAGAAACTGGCCTGTTTCTGTCAAAGGGCAATGACCAAAAATAGTCTGACCGAAGACACGATAGCACAGCAGGGGAAATCAATGTACTAACATTTGATTGTTAGTACGGCGGCTTCAACCTGAGCTGTGAGGGTTCAATGAAAAAACAATTGTGATGTGTAATTGCCTTCATAGCTGCCTTACGATTATGAATAGATGGAAGCAGGATGAAGGACTTTCTGTGACAGAAGTTATACATAGAGTACATTTACACTGCTCTTATGAATACTTTCTCGCAATAAGCAATAAAAGAGATTATGTTTTCAAAAAGGTTATTGACATACGATGTCAGGAATATATAATGTTGGCTTGGATGAATGTTAAGTGATACTTTGGGTATGCTGAGTTTTATATTTGTTTTTCTGGATGTTTTCTTGACAGTGTCTTGTACCTACTGAGAGAAGCTTGAGCTCCTTTCAGCCAGCCTTATGCTCCCTACACACAATTGGGATTCCCGGCTGTAAAAAGTCTGCCGGGAATCCTGGGGGGAAAACCGAGAACCTGCTCAGTCACTTTCCCTGTGTTTTCCATCAGGAAAACTGCGGTGAGAGCTTTGACCGGGATTACCTGCCGTGTGTATGCTCCACCCCAGTGTTTCCCATAGGGAAACTGCTAGGATAAAGACAGCCTGGAATAGCGGCAGGAAAATAGAGAACATGTTCTAATTTTTCCTGCCGAGATTCCCGGCAGTTTTCCTGTCGGGAAAACTGCCATGGAACATACACACGGCCAGTTTTCCCGGGCCAAAAGCTGTCATGGCAGTTTTCCCTATGGGAAAACTGGTCGTGTGTACAAGGCATTAGGCTCCCTACATATAGGCACTGTACTGGTTGGTTTGGTATCTTTTTTTCTGAAGTACCTAAGATGTGATGTTACGATGGCTACTGTTACTGTACCTTGATGCTATTGTAATGAGGATTACATGGAATTTTATGCTGCTTGTACTTGATAACTTTTTGAAAGTTTTTTTTTTTTTACATGTTAATCTCTGTAATTTTGTAAAAAAAAATTAAAAATAAAAGAAAAAAGGAAATAAAACATAATTGGAAGAAAAATAAGCACTGTGTAATAAATGCCAAAGTAGTGTGTAATGTGGCTTCATTGTGGTCTGCTTGTTCATATGCAAATGATAGCCTAGATCAGGTCTTCCGTGTATATCCATACAAGAAAATCAACTGGACAAGGAAGTACCGTAATTGCTACATTTATTTTGGAATGCGTTTCATTTAGGTAGCATTTACAGTATTTTAGATAGCTTTAGTTAAATTAAAGTCTAATTCAAGGTCATTCTTTTTCAAAAGTTCCCCCAGGCAAAGTTGCAAAAAATGCTAAGGCTGTTCCCCACAGTAGCAAACAAACAAATACTCTTGCACACAAGTGTGTTGATTAGGTGATCTAGAGTTTGATATGGATAATGTCTCAGGCCTTGCTGCCCTTCAGGATAGGGATATCCTAACAGTCAAACAAGAAAAAAGAAACAGAGGGCGCACCAGCCTTGTGCATTATTCTTTGATAAGTTTAATAAAAGAGAAAATTAACGTGTGAAGGAAAGTTGCAATATAAAAGCCTTAATCGGTCTGTTATCAACAGTTTCCAGGTGATAAAGGAGAGGACACGAAAACCACTGCAGGCTGATGTGTTTCGAAGGAATACCTTCTTCTTCAGAGCCTAGCAGTGCTACCTCCTTGAGCAATTTAAATATACTTGTGCATCCATAGACCCCATCCCAGAGAGGCTCCAAAGCCCCACACACTAATCATGGGAGGTCCAGTGGGGAGGGGCAAAACTATAGTGACGGCTCTGCAATGTGCTTATATGTATAAACATAATGCCATATTCCCGCCGTATAGTGCAGATTATATGGTGCAAATTATATAACACACATATATATATACAGTATATATATATGGGCTTACAGACTGACATAGCAGATCCCCATAGCCACTGATATATACATATAGAGATGCATAATAATAACCAACCAGAAAATGAAGTAATTCTTTATGGCTCTGAGTCTTACCATACAGATGTATCAGTATATCAAAAAGTGCGCAACCTAATTTGGCAATATAAATACAAATATATATTGAGTGCTCACCGCACATGGATCGATTCTACATGAACCGTGGCTGGGTTTGAAAATTTGTCTGTGCCTATGGATGTCAGTATGTGTTGAAGTTCTGTGCAATAAATGCATTTTTAAGAAGACATACTGCACCATGAGTATTTTTTCTTCTTCCTTCTATTAACTATTGATTCTGGGATACCATCTCTGTTCTGATATTGGGTGGAATACGAGACATCTTTGTCATCTCACTGCCTGTGAAGGACCAATAGAGTTGGCAGTATCAGAGATCGGATCTACACCGGGATTGCCATTTGGAATCTGGATCGATCCATGTGTGGTGAGCACCGCAGAGAGATTGACCATAGGCAGATCGGCCTGGTTCAGAGCGCAATATCTTCTGGTTCTGGTAAGCAGCTATTGCCTTATTAAATGGCCCGCTGGATTTATTTGTTCTGATATCACACCATTCAACATGCCTGTTGCCGTAATTTTATTATTCTGTGGCTGTCTGGTGGATTCATCAAGTTTTTTTGGACTTTTAATTTTTTTAAATGTTTTCACTTTACATTAAAATTTTTGTTTGTATTTGCACATGATTAGTGTTATTTCATATGTGTTTTTATATTTTGATATCTGTTTGGACATTGACTTCATTTATAATAGCAAACTACTTATTTGATATATACTCAATATATATTTGTATTTATATTGCCAAATTAGGTTGCGCACTTTTTTCACTGCTTATGAGTCTTATTCAGGCTAATTCAATTGCAGCACCTAGTTCACGTTTAGTTCAGGTGTAACTCAAACTGTTATCACCTGGTCACTTTTTCACACCCCAGTTCACTCAGTACATTCCATTTCACTTAGGAATTTGGAGGGCAGTGCTGATTTTTTCCTTTTTTCCAGATGTATCAGTATGCTGATCCATAAATATGTGAGTTCCCCACAGTACCTTTTCTCTACCATTAGATGCGCTCATTGTTCTGAGTTGAATGATGCCCAGTGTCACCCAGAAGACCGAGAACATTCTGTAAATTAAAAATGCCACTACCCAAACTCTCTCTTATTCACAGTGTACTGAAACAGAAAGCTACTCTAATGGGATCAAATCAGCACCCCTGTCTACATCATTTAGAATTGCCCAGCCTGGAGAGGAGGCTTCATAACTGTCTACTTTATACATCTGTTTTTATCAACCTCAACCTAATAGTGAGCAGTATGGACACCACTCTTTGGCTTTCTTTTCATGTACTCAAACTGTGCAGGGGTGGGATCCATGGAACATTTTTGTGAGATGAGGAATGCGGGACCGGCTCCCTTTTGACAGCAGGAATTGCTTTAGTTTTGCATGTAAGCAATTCTGCTCCTGAAATTTAAAAAATGTCTGTTAACAAAAACAATGGTGTTTCTAATGCTTGGCTGACTGAAATAATATAAAAAACTTTCTTCATCCCCTTTAACTATGCTCTATCAGGCCCCGGTGGATCCACTAGAAAGTAAAACATTATCACAAACCAACCCCCCAGACTTTTTATTAAATTTGAGAGAGCAGGTTACAAAATGCAAACAGACTATTTTCTATTGGGATGGCCACAATTATTATTTATTTTTCATTTATCAAGTGTTTATTTAAGAAGTTTACAAGTTTTTAAGAGGTACATCTGACAGATGACAGAAATGGAAAACTGACATTAGTGAGCACAAACCAATGGTAAGAAGTATTGCCTGCTGTTAATACAGGCCCCAGACATATGGCCAAAATCATATAAAACTATTTGTGCAAAATAAAGAATAAGGAACCATGGAACCAATGCTCCACCTCCAAATGTTGATCTCAACATCTTTCAGTCAGTCTGGTATTAGTTGGAAAAACAGCCAAAGCGGAATGTGACAGAAAGTGCATTCATCTGTATTTAAACATATTGGTATTTTAATGTTTCAGACCCAATTGATAGCAATCTTTTAATTGCACACTCCAAAGGTTTTATACATCTATTATACAATGCTGTTCAAAGGAGAAATAGAAAGGCCAAAAAAAAAAAAAAAACAGAATAGAGCCTCCCACCAATCTGGCCTTAGCATCCTTATAGTGTAGTTGGTATATATACTTTGCATATTGTTTATATCCTTAAGTTTTTTTGTTTTTTTTTAAGAATGAAAAACAATTTGCTAAGCATTTCTAAATGAAAACTCCAGGGTTCATTAAAAATATGGCAAACATTTGCAAAGCTCATTAAGTGCAGTTTTTTCTTTCTCCATGTGTATCAGATTCCTCCCCTGCATGTTATGCGTGACCAAACATCTATTAGCCTTAATCCCATTGACGAGTTTCATACAGTCAAACTGGCAATTAGAGAAAACAAAAGAGATATTTACTGTGATAATCACATAAGTATATTCATATTGGTCTTGGCTCCTGCAAAATGACAGATTAATTTCCTCTCGTTAATCTATATCTGCTAGAGAATGATGGTTTTATATTGTCTATTTTCTTGTATTGGATTTTAGGGTAAAAAATATTTTAGAAAGAAAATCACCAGTAAAAGTATCTCTACGCCTTGAAATTGGTTATGCGGCACTGATTAAGTAGAATTAGAAAAGATAAGCTATGCCATACAGCTTATCTTAAAATGTATAATTGAAGCTGAGACTATGAAAATGTGATCTGATCAGGTCAGTTTGCCCTATGTGGAGAGACATGAATATTGTGGTTATTCATGTGGTTGCTTATAATGAAATCCTGACTTTGGAGTAGTGGCATTGTCTCCTATGTGGTCTAAATTCGGCCATATATAGAGTGATTTTCTTTCCTGCAACCATAGGTGGAATTCCTCCAGCCGAACCATAGTGTTCTGCCGGTACGGTGGGGGGCTGTCCCGGCTGGTAGAACACAGTGATTATTGCTAATGGCTATAAAAGCAGGTTCAAATCTAACAGGCTGGTTGTACCCAAGTTGATTGATCAACTTGGGTACATTCAGCCTGCCCATACATGGTTCAAATCTTGGCCGGTCCCTTCTTCCAGCATCCCCTGCATGTTCATATCTTGTCATACCCTGTCTACAGACCAATCAGACATAATCCTTTGTGGGGGCACATGCTGGCCAGCTTCGAGGAATAAACCACATTTATACTGCCCAGAGCTTCAACCATTAGTCCTCAATACATTAGTAATGCTGCTCGCTGCCTTATCACCCTTAGTGTATAATTCAGAAAGTGATTGCAAAAAAATGTTTTTTTCGATCTATGAATGAACATTTTAATTAAAAAATTATGATCTGCCCTGGTTTAAAATCAAATCACATTCCACCAAACTGATCCTACATACAGCAACTAACAGTCATTTTCAATTTATTTGAAAGGTCTGCTATTCACTAACTTCTATTCAGCAATTTGGAGGAGAGCATCTCTTATTCATCTATCTGAAGTATCACTTAAAGAGTACTAAAGTGGCTTCTACATCGAAATTGCTTGGCCATGTTGGTTTGCGTTCTCTGCTTGATGAATTTACTCCATTTCTCACAAACATGCAGCAGAGTCTAACCTCTCCCTACCCTCCAATGTAAATTAACATCCCCTTGCCAGTTCTATGTGCTAGGAGGACATTATTGAAACTTCTCTGTCTGCAGTGGAATCACCCTCCAGAGATTGCTCTTTTCCCCAGAAATGGGTTGCACAGTGAAGTCGCTTGAGCAAGAGATTTAATCAGTAACCACTCTGAGCGATTGCATATTAAAATATGTGAATAACTGACTCTTTTTTTGTCACTATCATAGCTCTGTTATAGTGGAAGATTATAGGATGCAAACAAACTCCTGTTCACAAATCTCTTCCGTATAAAATGAACACAGAAGTGTTCAGTTCTGAGCACTTCTGGCTGGACTCAGAGATGTCAAAATGCTGGCAGTGGTCAGGTAAACAGCAGATCGGGGACTCTCTGTCCTCTGTCTTTATAAGCTACCAGTATCAGGGGTCTGTTAGGTATTTCTGATTAACAGAGCTTTTTCTAACATATTTCCACTTATTTCCACTAACATATTTCCACTTGTTTTCTACAAATTCTATTTGATATATGCAAAAAAAACTTGTGAAAATATAAAGTGTCTGTGTTTTGAATAAAAAGGAAAAAATTATTTTGTGAAAATACTATTCTTATACATAATTAGCCAGATTCATAGAGACTTACGACGGCGTATCAGTAGATACGCCGTCGTAAGTCTGAATGAGCGCCGTCGTATCTTTAAGCATATTCTCAAACTGAGATACGCTTCACAGTTGCTAAGATAAAGATACGACCGACGTAAGTCTCCTACGTCATCGTATCTTATGTGCATATTTACGCTGGCCGCTAGGGGTGTGTACGTGGATTTACGCGTCGAATATGTAAATGAGCAAGATACGCCGTTTCACGATCGTACGTACGCCCGTCACAGTAAGATACGCTGTTTACGTAAGACATATGCCGGCGTAAAGATAAACCACCAAAAAGATGGCGCAGCCCATGCAAGGTATGGACGACGGAACAGCCGTCATATTTTACGTCATTTGCATAAGCGTACGTGAATGGGGCTGGGCGTAGGTGACGTTCACGTCGAAATGAGTATTTGCGACGTGATTCTGAGCATGCGCGCACATGCGCCGTACCAACGGCCCTCATTTACATGGGGTCACGGGTACTTTACATGGAGCACGCCCACTACCTGCCTATTTTGAATTAGGCAGGGTTACGCCGGGCCATTTGCGCTACGCCGACGTAACTTAGGGAGCAAGTGCTTTGTGAATACTGGCCTTGCCTCTCTATTTTACGTTGGAGTAGCTCAAATGAGCTGCGCTACGCCAGCTTAAACATACGCCGATGTATGTGAATCTGGCTAAATATGTTTCGTATTAAACAGAGCAAATTACATTTTTGTTGATATCTCTGCTTATTAAAATATAAAAAACATATTCAGGGTATTTTTAAAAACCAATGACTAAATGAAGGCCTCATATGTGTTAAAATAAAACAGTGTGAAAATCAATATGCAAAGCAGTTTAAAAGTGACCAGTGCATGCTAACTTAAAGTTGGATCTGGTCACAAAAGTTGAGATTACTGTAGACATGCACGTCCTATGTTTGTGTTTCAAAAACCCAGATCTCTGAAGATATATGAATTTCAATTTTTTTTCTACTTCTAATAAAATAACTATTGTATTCCATGCATATTAGTTCCCAGCAAAAATAAGTAACATTTTTGTTACTAGGCATCAAATATAGCTCATGTTTGCTCTGCTAAAGATACATGTATGTTTGTCTCGACCAAAGAAACAGGGGTTGACTTAATAAAGGCAAAAAAGGTGTTCCTTTTGCATCGACAATTGCACTTAACAACAGAATTTTCCCCAAAACATTGTTTGTTTGTTTGTTTGTTTTAAACCTGCAAGGCAAAGTTATAATGTGCTAGTATGCATCACATACTAGCACATTATGTGAAACTTACCTTAAAAGGAAGCCCACCAGCGGCGCACTGTCAATTCTGACAAGGCTTTCATCTTTACTCAGTCTTCCTTCCGGGTTTGGCGGGTTTCCAGTCCTTTGATTGGACGACCCGCGATAATGTCTCTCCCGCACATGCGGTGATGTCACTGGCAGCTTCACAAGTAGTACAAATCTCCTAAACGGTGCATGTTTAGGAGATATTTACTGTACCTATCTGCATGCCCTATGATAGGCTTACCTATAGGTAAAAATCATCTATGGAAGTTTACTCTAACTTTAATGAATGCTCTGCTGACATCCATCATCCAATCATGTACAAGCATTATTGGGTATTGTTTGCAAATTAAAATTTCACTACATTTACTAAGCTCTGGTTAAAATTCCCTTGCAAAGTGTAATTTCTCTTCCAAAGTGAACAGCCATTTTGTCTTTAGTAAAACAACCCAAACATAGTATTGTAGAGGAGTGGTGGCAGCAAAAAAAGGCAAAGACTTTTGAAACGAATTGACCAAATTTCCCTAAGAACAAATGGACCACAGGTATACAGTACATTACAACCATATACATGGTATTGTCACCTAATTTGGCCAAAAGAAACCTAGAATAGGCAAATGTCATCCCAGATTTATGTTCAGCTTATGAGCCCTTTTTGATAGAACTCTGAGATGCACGTTTTCAATTGTGAACACACATATTTAACAAGAAAAATATAGAAACATAGAAACATAGAAAAGTGACAGCAGAAAAAGACTCAGGCCTCGTACACACGATAGGTTAAACAGAGGACAGCGGTCTGATGGACCGTTTTTATCGGTCAAAACCAATCGTGTGTGGGCCCCATAGGTTATTTAACCATTGGTTAAAAAAAAACAACTTGCTTTAAATTTAACCGATGGATTCCTAACCAATGGGAAAAAAACGATTGTTAGTAGGCACAACCATCGGTTAAAAATCCATGCATGCTCAGAATCAAGTCGACGCATGCTTGGAAGCATTGAAGTTTGTTTTTTTCAGCACGTCGTTGTGTTTTACGTCACCGCGTTCTGACACGATCGTTTTTTTAACCGATGTTGTGTAGGCGCGACGGACCATCAGTCAGCTTCATCGGTTAACCGATGAAAATGGTCCATCGGTCCGTTTTCATCAGATGGACTGATTGTGTGTACGCGGCATGAGTAGTCCATCGAGTCTGCCCATTTTTTAAATTCATTAATTATTTTAATTTTTTTATGTTTTTTTTTTTTTTTTGTTTTTTATCAACCTTCTTGTTTGACTATAGATCTATGTAAATACCAAGCATGTTTGAAGCCATTTGCTGTTGACTGTTTACTACTTCTGCTGGTAGATTAATCATCAACTACGCTTTCAGTAAAATAATTCTTTCTAAGATTCTTTTTAAACTTTCCTCCAGTTAGCTTGAGGTCATGTCCATGTGTCCTTGTTTTTGGTTTCATATTGAAAAGACTGCCTTCTTGAACCTTATCCCCCCCCCCCCCTTGATGTATTTAAAGGTTTCAATCATGTCTCCCCTTTCCCTTCTTTCCCCCAGACTGTACATATTACATTCCTGAAGTCACTCTCGATATGTTTTATCCCCCACACCTTTCACCACTTTTGTTACCTGTCTCTGGACTAGTTCTATCTTATCTTTCTGTAAGTGAGGTCTCCAGTACTGGACACAGTATTCTAAATGAGGTATCACTAAAGATCTATATAGGGTAATCAGGACCTCCTTCCTCCTGCTGGTGATCCCCCTAGTGATGCATCCTAGAATTCTATTTGCTTTAACCTCTGTCTGGTCAACAAATCCTTAGCGACAAGTGATTTTAATCCCAGCCTTGGCTTTATAATTTATTCTTATTTAGTGGACACCCAAATGGTAGTTTTTAATATCTATTTTGGCTCAGTATTTTATAAATGCATGGCAAATAATACATGTTATCTGCCATAAGGTTTTGAAAAAAAATGATGAAATGTCTCTTTTTTTATACTACTATAACTGAGTATACCGTATGTATTGTCAGTTATACAAAGTAAAAAAAAAATGCTCACTCTTGTTCTTGTAGTTATGTTTCTGTATTCCTGATGTTACTACATCATCCTACATGTTTGTGCTGCATAGGCATGATCCACAGGAAAAAAAAATTGAGAAATAGCACAGAAATAGGCACAAATCATTTATGTTCTCCCACTTACGCTTTTTTGTGAATAATGCTTACTTTTGTTGAGTACAATAACTCAGTTCTGCTCTGAATAGCTTAACATTCAAGATAGAATTCATTGTTCTGAAAATATTTTTTTATGAAAAAAATATGTTTCTTTAGCTTGTTTTTAATAATGCATTCGCAATTAATTGCTTTATGTAGTGTATATTTTGAATAACTATACATGTTGCTTGCTACTTTTTTTTATTAATATTTCTACTCAAAGAGCGTTTTACGGTAACAATATTACAGCGCACGTATTCATTTTCTGAGTTCAGCATAGGGTATTCTTTAAAATGCAAACATTCAAATGCTAGGGCAAATAGTTATAATTTTATTCAAATTATGCTATTAGCATAAAGATTTTAAGAATAAATCCAACTCTTGTGTGCAGTTGATTCAGGTATAAAGACAACTCTTAGCTTATATTGAGAGGTTCTGGGCTTGTCAGAATAAAATAATTACAGCATTGCACCTTTACAGTTCTATCATAAATGGCACTTGTGTTATGTTCAGAGGATTTTTTTAAGACTCTCTGCACAGAATGCTTTATTTCACATTTTTTTTTTGCAGATGCATATTATGTAATTGTACTACCATAATACAGATTTAAGCATACCTATATTCAAGGCTTAACCTAAAGCTAATTTAATAATCTGAAATTAAAAACGAAAGAATAGAAAGGCTGCTTTAGTCTCTATCCAGTGCTGGTATCATTGCCAAAAGCCTAGTCATTTGAAACATTGCATGCAATATGCAGTGGTGAATATAATTTTAATTGATCATTTTTCTACAATTGTGTTCTAGTGATAATCTTTAAACTCATGTTCATTTAAAGGCCCATTCACATTTATGCAGTGCCAAAAATTGAACAGTACCAGTCTCAAAAAATTAAACAGTGTGTTGCCACACATTTCAGAGCATGTTGCCTTAGTACGTTGGGGTGCCAGCAATGCATGTAATTATTACTGCAGTACTTTGCAGAAAGGCATGCATTCCTGAAACGCATAGATATAAATGGTCCATAAGGGGACAATGTCATATAATTACAACAGAATATGATTTCACCTTCCTTATTATCTATAATATTACATTAACCAAAGTTATTAAAAATTGGCAATTTTTTATAATGTAATCATATTTTGTTTACAGTACGTATTCAAATAAAGCAAATCTGTACTTTACCTATTTCAAGTTTTACGTCTCCTTAGTATATATTTACTTTTCCTCCGCTACCTGCAGCTCCACTCAGCATTGAAAGACAAAGAAAATACCCCCCTGCAACGTCACCAAAATCAGTGTAATATTATGTTTTCAGGAGCGCTAAATTATAGTTAATCTAAAGCCAATATTTTTTGTTTGGATAGGATGAGGAAGGATTAGTACTATTGTGTACCTACTTGGAAGTTTCACCCTCTTTAATTGTCCTAGTGTTCTTTGTTTTCAGATCTGAAAGCAATAGAAATATCTAGGGATGCACCGATATATCGGTGGCCGATACATATCGGCCGAAAATAGCAATTTTAGGGACAAGCTGAAACGCATTTAAAATCACCGATAATGACCGCCCTCCGTGGGCGGTACCATTTAGTCTAGGAGGGGACGCAGTTCTTATACAGATGCATTTGCGGCCGCCAGGCCAGTACAGAGCACGGGCAGCGGCAGTGGCACTGTACAAATTGTGTGCCGACTGCCGATCGCGCTCCACCGGAGTCCTCCTAGCTCCACTTCCTCTTGGTACAGTCCAGCGGCATGAGCCGCGTGACATCACGGCCGGAGGCGAGGGAGGACTCGGAGCGATGTGTCGGAGCTGCCTGTGACACAGAATAGTCACACTGCCTGCTTAGGAGGAATCGAGAAGTGTGCTCCAAAAAAAGTAAGCACTAGCAGAACAACAGAACCTGTTAGAAAATAAGTTAGAACTTAGATCATAGAACAAACAAAATCGCTGGACTGGGGGGGGGGGGGCGGTGGTGGGGTGGTGGTGAATACTGACTGAGGTGACTGACCGGCACTTTCTTAATGAAAAAATGGCAGATAAAAAAAAATGTATCTGCCATTTTTTCACAGTGGCACAGTGAGGCTGCAATTGATTTTTTTTGGTAGTCAGAGAAGGCAAGCATGGCTCAATAACACAGAAATTTTTTATTTTTTTTTACTTTTGTGTGTTATTGAGTCATGCTTGCCTTCTCTGACTACCAAAAAAAACATAAATTGCAGCCTCACTGTGCCATTACATGCAGCCACTGTGCCAACACATGTCGCCACTGTGCCCATCAAACGCAGCCACTGTGCCCATCAAACGCAGCCACTGTGTCCATCAAACGCAGCCACTGTGTCCATCAAACGCAGCCACTGCGCCATCACATGCAGCCACTGTGCCAACACACACCGCCACTGTGCCCATCAAACGCAACCACTGTGCCCATTCAAAAAAATTGAAATAGGGGGGAAAAAAAGAAAAGTAATTTTGGGTTTCGGTTTCGGATTGATTTTCTTTTTATTTCGGCTTCGTTTCAGTTCTGAAATTTCCATTTCGGTGCACCCCTAGAAATATCTAAAGTTTAAGTTATCACAGAAACATAAATACAGGTCTAATGGAATCACTTGATCCTATGACAACTGTCTAAGAGAGAATGGGCCAAATCCACAGCCAGCGGCGCAAAATAAGTTTTTTCTAACTTATGTCATTTAAGTTACGGCGCCCTAAGTTGGTGTCGTAATTGCCGTATCCACAGCGCATTTGCGCCCAAAAGTGCGCCTGCCGTAACGTAAATACGGAGGCGTAAGGCAGGGTTATGGCAAGTGGGAAGGAAGTGGGCGTGCTTCATTGTAATGAGCCGTGACCCCATGCAAATGAAGGTCCGGCCGTACTGCGCATGCGCGCACGAATCTGCTGCTCACTGCGCATGTGCAGAACTTTGCTTGGCGCAATCAGTGAGATAGGTAAAAGGCCAAGTGTACTTAGTTTGAGGATCGCACTGTGCTTAACTAGCTCCAGTCAAACACACTTCATTTGCAAAAGTATTTCCCTGTGTTCCCTTCCATGAGCAATTTGCTTCTGCTCTTAGTTTGTCAGTGTTTGTTGGTAAGTTGTGTTTGATAGAGAAGTGTTGGAGGAGTAGTAGATAGTAGTTGTTGTTTGTTTGTGATAAGTGTAATTTTTGTTTGATTGTTTTTGGTAATTTTTTTGTTTGTTTTTTTTCTGCTTGGATTTTGTGTTTGGTTTTTGTGTGTTTGTATTTGACTTTGTAGTAGCTGTCTGTGTGTATTTTTGTGTATTTGTTTGGTGTGTATTTTTGTGTGTTTGTATTTGACTTTGTAGTAGCTGTCTGCTTGTGTGTGTATTTTTGTGTGTTTGTCCTGTTTGGCTTCTTGTTGCTGGGTGGTGTCTGTGATGGCCCCCAAACGCAGGAAGCTGAATTTTTCACATGTTGAAAAGCAAATCCTAGCCAGGTATGTCATACAATATGGAAGATATCTACATGGGCCTGATAGCCGGAACACCTCCCCGGCCCAAAGGAAGAGGATCTATGCCAAAATAACAGATCACATAAATGCGGCGGGGGGAGGGGAGACGAGGACCCCCGCTGGCATTAAGAAAAAGATCAATGATCTGAGGAGCGTGGTCCGCAATAAGGTGGCCAAGCTCACTGCGCATAGGAGGGGCACTGGAGGAGGGGGACCATGCCCCATCCGGCTGACTGAGGAGGAATGGGCAGTGGCCCGGTGTTTCGAGCCAGAGCAGGTGGTGGGCCTGCCTGGTTATCAGTCTGATGTTCCTGTGAGGCCAGGTAAGTTTTTTTTTTGTTTTTTTTGGTGATTAGCATGTGTGGGTGGGGGAAGGGAACATGTGGCAAGTGTGTGGATCCTCAAACCTGTGATTGTTTGGTGTCTTCCACAGATGACCAGGAGATTGCTGGGCCATCAGGCCAGGCTGCTGCACCACCCCAAAGACAGGAGCCTGCTGAGGAGTCCCCAGGGGAGGGGAGTGGCCAAACCTCCCCTCATGAGGAGGCTGAGGGGGAGGAGGATGAGGGGGAGGAGGATGAGGGGGAGGAGGAAGAAGATCTCCAGATTGGCCGGGAAATCATTATTGCCACAGATCTGATGACCTTTGATGATACCCTTGAGGCTAGCCTTGAGGCTCCCCTTGAGGCTACCCCAGAGGCTCCCCTTGAGGCTACCCCAGAGGATCCCCTTGAGGCTACCCCAGAGGATCCCCCAGAGGCTGGCACCAGTCAGGCCACCATCAGGGGTAGCCCCTCCCACTCCTCCCACAACATGCCGCAACCCACAAGGGTCACTCTATCCCCTCCTACCTGGCCACAAGCCTCAGGGGCAGGCAGGATGGCGACCCAGGACACCAGGGTGGGGTCTGAGCATATGCCGGCCAGTCTGCTGAGGGACAATGCCAAGCAGACCCGCAGTCTGGGTGACATCAAAAAAACTATGGCCAAGATGGAGCACAGCCTGGATGTAATGAGGGAGTCACTCAGTGATGTGGCCACCAATTCATTGGGTGTCATCACCTGTTTGTGGTCCCTGCATACCGCCACAACAGGTGTGGGCCAGGAGGTGACTGCCCTCACCCGGGCTGTGCAGGACAACACCCGGGCTGTGCAGGAGAACACCCGGGCTGGCCAGGCCAATACGGCTGCCATCACTGCCTGCCTGACCAGGATAGCAGTGGCCTTGGAGGGCAGGCCAGCCGGAGGTCAGACACCAGGGGAGGCTCCTCCCTCCCCTGCTCACCCCCCCAATGAAGATACTCCCTCCCCTGCTCCCCCCCCAATGAAGATACTCCCTCCCCTGCTCCCCCCCCCAATGAAGATACTCCCTCCCCTGCTCCCCCCCCCGTGAAGATCCTCCAGGTGGCTGTGCCCGTGGCCGTGCCCGTGCCCCTGCCCGTGGGCAGCCTAGACGGAGCACTCGCCGCCGGACTTAAATATATACTGTACTTATGATTTGGTTTATGTGTGTGAATGATGTGTGAATGTGGGGGGGTGGCATTCCTGACAAAATAAGGGTGTCCCCCTCAGTTTTGGTGGAGAAGGGATCCCCAGGACCAGGGAAAAGTCATCCTAGGTTCCTGAATGGTGTATGAATGCACAGTGACATAATTGGAGCCGTGGCGGGGCGTTACTGCTCCCAAGTACCAAAGGGGGGGGGTACTTGGATCTAATCCAATTCGATGTGCATGTGATGTGTTTGTGCTAGGGACCACAGTGGTGTGCATTCATGCATTCTCATTGTGACATAAATCAAGTGCGTTTCCAGAGACAAAAACATTCTCAATGTGTCATTAAACATGTGCGTTTACTGTGCAAAGCAACATTCTCATTGTCACATAATTCATGTGCGTTTGCAGTGAAAACAAATAATAACATTGTCACATAATTCATGTGCGTTTGCATCGAAAAAAAAAAAAAACATTGTGACATTTTTTCTGGCCATTTACTGAGAAAATATGCCTTCTGCCAGGCGTCTCCTGGCTACTGTGCCCTCAGTAGACCGGGTAGAGTGGGCTAGGGGGGGATTGCCTGGGTGGGGGGTCAGGTCAGCACGTAAGTTAATCTCCAGTCCCCTTCTCGTTGCAAAGTTATGAAGAATGCAACAAGCCCCTATTATTTGGCACACAAAGTCTGGGGAATACAGCAGTGTACCCCCAGTCTTGTCCAGGCATCTGAAGCGGGACTTCAGCAGGCCAAAAGTACGCTCCACTACTGCCCGGGTGCGAATATGAGCCTCGTTGTAGCGTTGCTCTCCTGGGGTTTGGGGGTTCCGGAATGGGGTCATCATGTGAGGGCCCAGGGCATATCCAGAGTCACCTGGAAGGCAAAAGACAGGAGGATATTAGTCATGCATGTGCCCCATGTGATGTCTACATCATGGGGGGGACATACCTGACACACATGTCACTCACCAACCAGCCAGCTGTCTCCATACACGTTCTGCTCCAATTCACGTGCTATGTTGGTCTGCCTAAAGATGTAGCTGTCATGGCACGAACCTGGAAATTTGGCACACACATGCCAGATGAGGCCATGGGCATCCACGATTACCTGGACATTGATGGAATGCCAGTTTTTTCGATTCCTGAACAGGTGCTCTGTATCATGGGGGGGCTGTAGTGCCACATGGGTACAGTCAATGGCCCCGATGGTCCGTGGGAATCGTGCAATCTGATAGAAATCAGCCATGCTCTTTATTCGCTGGTCCTCCTGGGTGGGCTTTTCAAATTGACTGCCCATGCGTCTCAGTATTGCAGGGACAACCTGGTGCACACACCTGCTCATCGAGGACTGTACCATCCCAGCCAGACCTCCACATGTTCTCTGAAAAGACCCAGTGGCCAGAAAATGCAGGGTGGCCATAACTTTAATATGAGCTGGCAGGGCATGGGATCGTTGGGTTGGGGTGTTCAGATCATCCTGCAGGATCCTGGTTAAGTCCAGGATGGCTTCCTGGTTTAATCTGAAGTGGCCAATGACCTCAGACGCAGTCATGCCAAAGAGATCTTGGCGTGGCCGGTAGATCCTCTCCTGTGCCCTCCTCCTCCTCCTCTGTGCCCTCCTCCTTCTCTGCGCCTGTAAAGTGGCGAGTGCCGTTATTATCATTGATGGCCCAGGCATTTTGGCAGTCACAATGAAGTGTTGGCAGCTATTCCTAAATCGTGTTGCTTCAGCAGACCTTTACAGGGCTGGTGTAAAATTAGGGCTGCTTTTATAAAGTCTAATTTTGCTCCAGAAAACTAACAGGTGCGCACAGGGCGTTATCTACGGCGCACAGGGCGTAATCTACGGCGCACACACTTAATTTTGAGGATCGCCCTATCTCCCTCATTTGCATCTTTGCCTATCAAATAAAGCGGCGTGACTAGCGTAATTTGCGTCAGAGGATGCGCCAGAGTAATTATTTTAAGTAGGACGTAAAAACCGGATTTTTCGTTTTGAGGATCGGGCGCAAAGATACGCGCGGAGTAAAATTAGAAATCTCGAGTTAAGTCGGCGCATCTGCTTTGTGGATTTGCCCCAATAACCCTTATTAACCACTATTTTGCCTCTCACAATTTTGGACCAGAGAAACTTTTTATATTTCTGCTATAGGCCTGTTTATTCAGTAATAACCTTGTCATTACTTAAAATACAACATCAGAACAAACCAGGCTTGTTTTCATGAATATTGTATTTTTATTGTATTATTTTTTTTTTTTTTGCAATCCTTAAACAATTAAACCAGGATTTACTTACATACTACACTACATCAAGGTGACAACTTTGGCCTTATATTTAATAAATTCAATACAACAAAATGCTGCACCTTAATACACTAAAGATAAGAGATTTCTTTAAAAAATAAAGGGCCAAATCCACAAAGACCCGGCGTAACGGCGAAATTCTAATTTAAGTTACACTGCCTTAAAATTTCTACCTAAGTGCCCGATCCACAAAGCACTTACCTAGAAATTTCTGGCCGTGTAACTTAAATTCCGCCGGCGCAAGGCGTTCCTCATTTCATGGGGGCGATTCCCATTTAAATGAGGCGTGCTCCCGCGCCGGCCGTACTGCGCATGCTCGTGACATCATTTTCCCGACGTGCATAGCGCGAAATTACGTTACGCCGGGCTTTGTGGATTGCGACGGGTCAATAAAGTTGCGTCGGGAAAAAAAAAAGATACGGCGCGAAAAAAAAAATTCAAATTCGAAAAAAAAACGCGTCGCTAGACAGAAGGGTCTGCTTTTACATGGTGTACTAACTTTACACCATGTAAAAGCAGCCCTAATTTTGCGTATGCAACTTAATACTTACGGAGAAAAAGCGAAGCAGAAAAGCTTTGTGGATCTCCGTAAGTGCTAATTTGCATACCCGAGGCGGCATTTCGACACGAAATGCCCCCAGCGGCGGCTGCGGTACTGCATCCTAAGATCCGGCAGTGTAATTCAATTACACATGCCGGATCTTCTCCCTAACTATGGAAAACTGATTCTGTGGATCAGTTCCATAGTTAGGACCAGGGATACGACGGAGTAACAGCAGTTACTCCGTCGTATCTCTTTTGAGGATTTGGCCCAAAAAGTCTATGGCCCAGATTCACAAAGCACTTGCGCTGACGTATCTCCATATACACCACGTAAGTGCAAATATGCGCCGTTGTATCTGTGCGCCGTACCCACAGACTAAGATACGCCTAAAACAGGCTTCATTCCACCGACGTAACTTGCCTATGCCGGCGTAGAGTGTGCGCATATTTACGCTGGACGCATGTGGCGCTCCCATTGATTTTCTATTCAGATATGCAAATGAGGGAGATACGCTGATTCACGAACGTACGTGCAGCCGACGCAGGCTACGAGTGGTACGCGTAAGTTGTACATCCAGCGTAAAGTTAAGCCCCATAAAGGAGGTGTAACTCAGCAACAGACGTGCAAAGGGCTGCACCAAGGAATACAAGCCAGCGTATTTTACGTAGTTTACGTTGGACGTGAATATAACTAGGCGTAGGTTACGTTCACGCCGTAGGCAGTGATCCGGCGTATCTTAGGCAGTTGTTCCGACGTGTTTGTGAGCATGCACACTGGGATGCGTCCACGGGATGGCGCATGCGCCGTTCGTTATACGTATCTGTCTGGCGCTCGGCCCATCATTTGCATGGGGTCATGCCTCATTTGCATGGCTCACGCCCACTTCCACCTACGCCGGCTGACGCCTAGGAAACGCAGCACCATTTTGGGAGAAAGTGCTCTGTGAATTCCATGCTTGCCTCTCTGCGCTGTGTCGGCGTAGCGTACAGGAGACACGCTACGGTGGCATAAATGTGCGCCGCTGTCTGTGAATCCGGGCCTTAAAGTATAAAGAAAGTAGGAAAAAATACAAAAGTCCTAATAAGAATCCCATCCAGAGGGAAAAGAAGACCACCACTTGTGACTAAAAATGACCTATTTTACTGACTCTAAAAGCTAAATCCCTATCTGGCCATCCAGGCTCCATTGCTCCATCTATCCACTCTTGGTCTTTTCACTGAAGCTGCAACTCTGCACCACTAGGGGGAGTGAGAATGCCCCTATACCACTGTATGGGAAGAAAGTGCTCACTGCATGGAGCCAGACACTTAAAAAGCCGCCAAAGCCAAGACCGGAGATGGTATCAAGACATCAGCATACAGCCACACCCCTATGTGTTTCGAGTCAACGCACGTCTTCAGGGAATGCTAATATATTATATTCAATAAAGTGTTCTTTTTTTATAATCTTAGGTGGAGTAACCTTTGGCAACCTAACAAAACCCCTTGTGTCCTGAATTCTGCAGAGTGAATTGGTTGCCATAGGGCACTGCAGTAAATAATTTGAAAGAATAATTTAATAATAACAGTCATATCTCAAAGTAAAATGGATGCAAACAGGAATATGAACATAGTACATATTACACATACAGCCCCGTTGTGTCTGAATAATGTTTCCACACTAATTTGTTGGGTAAAATACTTTATAGATAAAACAGATCTTTGAAAGTGCACACTTCCTCCATAATTTAAAGACTTGTTCTACTCTGCTCTGTACGTTTTATTTGTTAACACATAATAGTATTTATGCAGCTGTTCTAATGAGAACACAAGGTGTGAAACTGTATACTCTGCTTTTCTCTTTTTTTATTTGATTTTCTGTCATGTAAATTGCTTATGCTATTACCTGTTTTATTACCCTTCATGTTGGAACGAGTTGGATTAAGTGGAAGTTTTCTACATTCCAAGCTTCAATAGCAGCTCTGGTCATTTGCCTGCCTGTGCTTTTCTCGGTAGCTGTAATTGCAGTGTTAATGCTTGTTAGATTTACCCATGAAACATTATCTGTGTATTTATTATAACCAAGGTAATTGTTCTAATCTAGTGTGCAATAATAGTCTCTATCAATTCAATTCAATGGTGCTTCCTTAATAACCAAATGGGATTCAATGAAGAAATAATCAAGAAAATAGTTTTACTTTCTCTTAATTAATTGGTTGGAAAGCATTAACCAGCTGCCTGTTATATAAATTAAATTAAAAGTTTAAACATTTTGTGAAAATGCCATATTATTAGCTGTTGGTCTATACACATTTTATGATATAACATTACAAAACATCTGCCACTCCATTCTGAATAAGCTACAGGGATATGTGATACATGAACAATTATAATCAAGTCTATGCTGCTCTTACTGAGAGGAGAAAAAGAAAACCAAGTCCAAAAATGTCTATTTTTTCAAAGCATTTTAGAGCAAAGGGAATCTTGAAGTTAACCACTTACCCCCCGGACCATATTGCTGCCCAAAGACCAGAGTACTTTTTGCGATTCGGGACTGCGTCGCTTTAACAGACAATTGCGCGGTCGTGCGACGTGGCTCCCAAACAAAATTGGCGTCCTTTTTTTCCCACAAATAGAGCTTTCTTTTGGTGGTATTTGATCACCTCTGCGTTTTTTATTTTTTGCGCTATAAACAAAAATAGAACGACAATTTTGAAAAAAATGAATATTTTTTACTTTTTGCTGTAATAAATATCCCCCAAAAATATATAGAAAAACATTTTTTTTCCTCAGTTTAGGCCGATACGTATTCTTCTACATATTTTTCGTAAAAAAAAATCGCAATAAGCGTTTATTGATTGGTTTGCGCAAAAGTTATAGCGTTTACAAAATAGGGGGTATTTTTATGGCATTTTTATTAATATTTTTTTTACTAGTAATGGCGGCGATCAGCGATTTTTTTTTCGGTATTGCGACATTATGGCGGACACTTCGGACATTTTTGACACATTTTTGGGACCATTGGCATTTTTATAGCGATCAGTGCTATAAAAATGCATTAGATTACTATAAAAATGCCACTGGCAGTGAAGGGGTTAACACTAGGGGGCGGGGAAGGGGTTAAGTATGCCTGGGTGTGTTCTTACTGTGGGGGGGGGGTGGCCTCACTAGGGGAAACACTGATTTTCTGTTCATACATTGTATGAACAGAAAATCAGCATTTCCCCTGCTGACAGGAACGAGAGCTGTGTGTTTACACACACAGCTCCCGTTCCCCGCTCTGTACCGAGCGATCGCGTGTGCCCGGCGGCGATCGCGCCCGCCGGGCACACGCACGGGAGTCGGGGGCGAGCGGGGGGCGCGCGCGCGCCTCCGGCGGCGCCCGTGCGCCCCTAGTGGCGGCTAATAGGCAGGACGTCCATTTACGTGGTCTCGCCTAGGAGAGCCACCTTGTGGACGTATTTCGGCGGTGCAGCGACGGCAAGTGGTTAAAGGAACTTGTTACATCGAGAATTTGAGTACATTATTTGAACACATTTACAGTATCTCACAAAAGTGAGTACACTCCTCAAATTTTTGTAAATATTTTATTATTTCTTTTTATGTGAAAACATTGAAGAAATTACACTTTTCTACAATGTAAAGTAGTGTGTGTACAGCTTGTATAACAGTGTAAATATTATGTTCCCTCAAAATAACTCAACACACAGCCATTAATGTCTTAACCACTGGCAACAAAAGTGAATACACCCCTAAGTGAAAATGTTCAAATTGGGCCCAATTTTCCTCTCTGGTGTCATGTGACTTGTTAGTGTTACAAGGTCTCAGTTGTGAATGTGGAGCAGGTGTGTTAAATGTGGTGTTATTGCTCTCACTCTCTCATACTGGTCACTGGAAGTTCAACATGGCACCTCATGACAAAGAACTCTCTGAGGATCTGTTGCTCTACATAAAGATGGCCTAGGCTATAAGACGTTTACCAAGACCCTGAAACTGAGCTGCAGCATGGTGTCCAAGACCATACAGTGGTTTAACAGGACAGGTTCCACTCAGAATAGGCCTCGCCATGGTCGACCAAAGAAGTTGAGTGCACGTGCTCAGTGTCATATCCAGAGGTTGTCTTTGGGAAATAGATGTATAAGTTCTGCCAGTATTGCTGCAGAGGTTGAAGGGGTGGGAGGTCAGCCTGTCAGTGCTCCGACCATACGCTGCACACTGCATCAAATCGGTCTGCATGGTTGTCATCCCAGAAGGAAGCCTCTTCTAAAGATGATGCACAAGAAAGCCCACAAACAGTTTGCTGAAGACAAGCAGACTGAGGAAATGGATTACTGGAATCATGTCATGTGGTCTGATGAAACCATGATAAACTTATTTGGTTCAGATGAAGTCAAGCGTGTGTGACGGCAACCAGGTGAGGAGTACAAAGACAAGTGTGTGTTGCCTACAGTCAAGCATGGTGGTGGGAGTGTCATGGTCTCTGGCTGCATGAGTGCTGCTGGCACTGGGAAGCTACAGTTCATTGAGGGAACCATGTATGCCAACATGTACTGTGACATACTGAAGCAAAGCATGATTTCCTCCCTTCAGAGACTGAGCCGCAGGGCAGTATTCCAACATGATAAGGACCCCAAACACACCTCCAAGACGACCACTGCCTTGCTAAAGAAGCTAATGATAAAGGTGATGGACTGGCCAAGCATGTCTCCCGACCTAAATCCTATTGAGCATCTGTGGGGCATCCTCAAACAGAAGAGGGAGAAGAACAAGGTCTCCAACATCCATCAGCTTTGTGATGTCGTCATGGAGGAGTGGAAGAGGACTACAATGGCAAACTGTGAAGCTCTGGTGAACTCCATGCCCAAGAGGGTTAGGCCTTGTGCACACGATAGGTTAAACAGAGGACAATGGTCTGATGGATCGTTTTCATCGGTCCAAACCGATCGTGTGTGGGCCCCATAGGTTATTTAACCATTGGTTAAAAAAAAGGCAACTTGCTTTAAATTTAACCAATGGATTCCTAACCGATAGGTCAAAACGAATCGTTAGTAGGCACAACCATCGGTTAAAAATCCACGCATTCTCAGAATCAAGTCGATGCATTCTTGGAAGCATTTAACTTTTTTCAGCACGTCGTCGTGTTTTACGTCACCGCATTCTGACACGATCGGTATTTTAACCGATGGTGTGTAGGCGCGACGGACCATCAGTCAGCTTCATCGGTTAACCTATGACAACGGTCCTTCAGACCGTTCTCATCGTATGGACGGATCCTGTGTATGAGGCTTTAAGGCAGTGCTGGAAAATAATGGCGGCCACATAAAATATTGACTGTTTGGGCCCAATTTGGATCTTTTCACTTGTGGTGTACTCACTTTTGTTGCCGGCACTTTAGACATTAATGGCTGTGTTCTTTTGAGGGGGCCACAATTTTTTTACATATTTTTTTATACAAGCTGTACACTCACTACTTTACATTGTATTATTATTATATTTTATTATTATTATACAGAATTTATATAGCGCCAATAGTTTGCACATCGCTTTTCAAAATGAAGGCAGACATTACAGTTACATTACAATGTTGTACAAGAGGAATCAGAGGGCCCTGCTCATTAGAGCTTACAATCTAAAAGGGAGGGTCTATTTATACAAAAGGTAATAGCTGTGGGGGAGTCGATGGAGCAAGTAAAACAGTGTATTAATTAGAAGCAGTATAGGCTTCTTAAAGAGAAGGGTTTTCAGGGATCGTCAAAAGATGGATAGATTAGGGGACAGTCGGACAGATTGATGTAGGCCCTACACCAATCTGTCCGACTGTCCCCTAATCTATCCATCTTTAGACGATCCCTGAATACCCTTCTCTTTAAGGGTGTAGGGTGTAGCAAAGTATAATTTCTTTAGTGTTGTCACATGAAAAAATGTATTAAAATATTTACAAAAATATGAGAGGTGTACTCACTTTTGTCAGATACTGTATTTGTTATGCTGTGCAACTTTATATATTACAATTAAAGGAACTTGTTTGTTGCAAAAAAATAGCTAGTGTTCAATAGACATGTGCACACTGAAATATTTTGTTTCGGAATTTTGTCCGAAAAATTAATTTATTTAGTTAGTCCCGAAATTCGTTTTTATTTAGTTTGTTTTGTTAAGAAATGCATTAGCCTGAAAATCTGAATTAATTAAGGTTGAATATGTCATTGTAGGCTTATGGTGTAGTATAAAAAATATAAAAAAGTTTCAACACACACATAGGCTCACCTAAGGTATGTGGAGGGAGGGCCTAAAACGCTAGGGCTTCTGGGGGTCTCGACCTCTGACAAAAAAAAAAGTTTTTTTTTAACAAACTTTTTGATGTGTTTTTTGTCAGAGTTTTCTAGGAGCCCTAACATTTTAGGCCCTCCCTCCACATACCATAGGTGAGCCTTTTTTTGTCAAAGTGTTAATGATGCACTGTTTCAAACAACTCAATGTGAGTATAAAAGTCACAGTGTGATCATGAATACCTGCACCATCAATTAATTAATGCTACCTTCAGATATACCACTGCTATTTAAAGTGCAAATTATGTGCTAAAATTGAAATACATATAGGCAGATTCACAAAGACTTACGACAGCGTATCAGTAGATACGCCGTCGTAAGTCCGAATCCGCGCCGTCGTATCTTTAAGCGTATGCTCAAATTGAGATACGCTTCTCTGTTGCTAAGATACAACCGGCGTAAGTCTCCTACACCGTCGTATCTTAGCTGCATATTTACGCTGACCGCTAGGGGCATGTACAGTGATTTACGCAGAGAATATGCAAATGAGCAAGATACGCCTATTCACGAATGTACGCACGCCCGTCGCAGTAAGATACGCCGTTTACGTAAGGCGTTTTCAGGCGTAAAGATAAACCACCAAAAAGATGGCGCAGCCAATGTTAAGTGTGGACGTCGGGACAGCCGTCGAATTTCACGTCGTTTATGTCGTTTGCGTAAGCCGATTTTAGAATGGGGCTGGGCGTAGGTTACGTTCACGTCGAAAGCATTGACTATTTGCGACGTCATTTACGCGAGGTCACAATTCGTTACCATACAACACGCCCACTACAGCCTACTTTGAATTACGCGCGCTTACGCCAGTCCATTTACACTATGCCGAAAGTTCTTTGTGAATACTGTACTTGCCTCTCTAACTTACGGCGGTGTAGCGTATATGAGATGCGCTACGCCCGCCTAAAGTTAGGCACATCTACGTGAATCTGGCTAATATAAGTGCAAACAGTACACAAAAAAATTATATAATGCACTTTTTCTAAAAAGTGCAAAGTGCAAACTACAGTGCTAAATAATTGATAATTAATATACAAAAAATACAATCCAAAGTCCTATTGAGGGCAGAAAAAATTATGATCCAAAGTTCATCCAAAATGTTTAAAAAAAAAATCCCAATAAAGTTCACCACATGCAAATAAAAGTGTTCTTGTGCAAAAATAACCATACATAAAGTGCTTCTGTGTCACCAACCTTGCTCTTAGAGACAAATGGGCTGCTTATAAGACCAATAGCCCACAAAGGAGATAAGCGCATAAAGATATTCCCAGCTGGGAAGCCACAGCTTGTTCCTGGATGGCCCCTATTTATCAGGATGGATCTCAGCTTTCGACTCTCGCAGTTGCATGTATTAAAAGTAAGAAGGAGGGGTCATAGTGCTATACTGTTTAAATCAAGTATTTAATAAAAAGTAAAAGAAGCAGCTGGCAACACCATAACATCAAGCATATTTATTGTGAAGCCTTCACAGTGAGTACAGTCAGAGGCAGACTAGTTTCGGCAATAAGCCTTGTTTTAATAAAAAGTATTGCACATAAATATTGTGTAAAACAGGCAAACAATGTCATAAGCACGGCTGCGATAAGTAGAGGTCGGCTCCGCCCGATGCGCTTTCCCTTAGAAGTCGTCACCTGGGATTGAAGGCTGGTGCGCAATGACACTAAGGTGCCTTTTATAGTGAAATATGCTGGCCTGGAACTGATTGTGTCATGCAAAGGAGGTGAGCCTATCTGTGTCTTTATACTTTTTAGATTTTGTGTATAATATGTGTGGTCAGTCTACTTCATTGATTTGATTATACATATTTTTATGTTAGGTTGCTATTCCCTCTTTTTTTGGGGGTGTGGTTGGGCTAGCATCCCTTGTATCTCATCTGACTCATCATTTAGGGTTTCTCTTGGATTTGCATTCTCTCTTTTGTTTATGCATCATTGGGTTCTGTGTAAGTAATTGAATATTTTTTTTTTATTATTTCACTTTGTACTATTTATCTTCTGATGAAGACTCTTTATAAATTGAAATACGTTGAGGTGTTTTTACAAACCGGTATTAAAGACATCTTTATTGATGGAATACACACAACATATACAACCCTTGATTATTATTATACAGGATTTATATAGCGCCAACAGTTTGCGCAGCGCTTTACATCAGGGAAGACAGTACAGTCACAATACGAATCAATTCAGGAGGGATCACAGGGCCCTGCTCATTAGAGCTTACAATCTAGAAGGGAGGGTCAAGTGGAACAAAGGGTAGTAGCTGTGGGAGATGATCAGATGGACTCAAATGAAAATACAGTTGTTAGGTGTGGGAAGGGTAGGCTTCTCTAAAGAGGAGGGTTTTCATGGATCCTCTAAAAGCTAATAGAGAAGGAGATAGGCATATAGATTGGGGTAAGGAGTTTCATAGGCTTGGAGAGGCTCTGGAAAAGTCCTGAGATGAGCATGGGAGCAGGTGATGAGAGAGCTAGAGAGTAGGAGTTCTTGAAAAGAACGAAGAGAACGATTAGGTTGGGATTTAGAGACTAGGTCAGTGATGTAGCTGGGGGCAGAGTTGTGGATGGCTTTGTAGGTAATTGTTAGTAGTTTGAATTTAATTTGTTGGGTGAGCAGAAGCCAGTGGAGGGATTGACAGAGAGGAGTGGCAGAGACAGAGCGGTTGGTAAGGTGGATGAGTCTGGCAGCAGCATTCATGATGGACTGAAGGGGGGTTAGAGTATGCAAAGGTAAGCCAATGAGGAGGGAGTTGCAGTAATCAAGGCGAGAGGTGACCGGGGAGTGAATTAAGAACTTTGTGGTGTCATTGGTTAGAAAGGGGCGTATTTTGGAGATGTGTTTGATTGCAATCTTTTATGTGTATGTTTGAATTCTGTATAATTCTGTATTGTAGTTTGGTACCTATAAAAAGTCCCATTCTATGTTCATAGACTACCTGTAGTGACTTAGTAGAAGAGAAAAAACGAAAGCATATAATTTATTGTAAAGTCTTCTTTTTTTTCAATTGTTTTTTTTTTTTTTTTTAGGAGCATCCCCTTCTCTCCTCCTGAGACATGCTATTCAGATTTGTTCATAAAAAATTGTTTTTCAAAATAGCTTTATTTTTTGTTCAAGCAAAAATGGAACAAGTTTCCATTCAATATTCTGATAATGCATGATTATGTAAAGAGTAGAATTACACAATGACGGCAAAAATTGTGCATGAAAAGAAACTCTATAGGGTTTATTTACTAAAGGAAAATCGTCTGCTCACTTTTCCCCTCAGAACTTAGTGAATATGGTGAACTACCACCCATTACTTGCAAGGAGAAAAAAATACATTTTACTTGCACATGATTGGATAATGGAAGTCAGCAGAGCTTCACCTCATTCAATAACCTCTGTGGAAAATTCCCTTGCAAACTGAACAATCCATGTGTCTATAGTTGATCAACCCCTTTAAGCATCTTCATGTCTGTGAAGGTTCTCATTTATCCAGGACATGGTAAAGCTAGCAGTAGTCAGTTACATTCAACTGAATTTGTTCTGTAATGTTGAAGACACATCATCACTAATCCAAGTAGTAGTTCCAATGAGTGTAACTTAATTACTTTAGTTCAATTACTATAGAATTTTGTTATGTGTCAAATCAGATGTTGATTGTCCAAGAACATGACAGGAGGTGTGAAAGTCTGTGAAACCATATTGTTTCATTTTCTTAACCACTTCAGCTCCGTAAGGTTTACCCCCATACATGACCAGGCCATTTTTTGCAATACAGCACTGCGTTACTTTAACTGACAATTGCGCAGTCATGCAATACTGTATCCAAATAATTTTGTATCCTTTTTCCCCACAAATAGAGCTTTCTTTTGATGGTATTTGATTACCTCTGAGTTGTTGTTTTTTTTCCGCTATAAACAAAAAGCGACAGACAATTAAAAAAAAAAAACAGCAATATTTTTTACTTTCTGCTATAAAACATATACAATGCAATAAAAAAAAAAATTTCTTCATCAATTTAGGCCAAAATGTATTCTGCTACAATGTGCCATGACTATACAGATCACTGATGTCATCAACCTGCTCATTTCATGGCATGATGAGAAAACCTCTTCTAAATTGTATAACAGGATAAGCATCAGCCTGGGATTTTCTCATGGAAACACAAAAGTGCTGATTTGTATTCAACAACAAAAGGCCACATAATGTTTTTAATTTTAAGACTTCCCTAATTGAAAGTTCATGCAAAATCTTTTAAATGAGACATATAATGATGATATAGTGTACAAATATTCCTGGGCTCAGCGCCATGTTCTCTGTGTGGACACAGTGGTCTATCTGCAGAGGTCCAACATGCCTCTAGCCTAGTCAAAGCTAGAGCTTTCCAATCAGCAAAGCTCCCTGCTAATTGGAGAACTCTAGCTCTAAATCAGCTGGTGGAGTGTTTGACCTCTGCAGAGAGACCACTGCTTTTATATTCTGCAACATGCTGGCAGGGAAAAGGGAACTACAAGGCTTTTGATTCACCTAGAATGTATCTAGCTCCTTTTAACTGAAAGTTCAGTTTTTTCTTTTTATACTCAAAACACAGAGTAGATCTGCTAAAAAAATCTCTAAACAGTGAAGTCAATTTATTATAAATCAGTGGTTGTCAGTGCACTGCATGTACTGTACATTTAATGGAACATCCTCTGAAGCAATGTAAACATAGTGAGATTATAAAGAATACTTTTTATAGGTATCCAAGAAGAGTACAAAATTGTAATAAAACTTCCAGACAAATATTCAGGCAACATGTAATTTACGGCGCTATTATGCTGAACAATATCCAGAGTCATCTGTTTAAAATATCAGCTCAGAAAATTGTATATCTGCATGGAGCAGCTTTCTCAGTAAAATATAAATTAGAAAGATTTCACACATGAATCATTTTCGGAGAATTTTTTTTTAAACCTGACATTTTAGTATATTGCTGATCAATGTTGCAATTATCATAACAGAGTAAAAAAAGGTGCTTACTGTATGTCATTGAAAAGGAAAAGTCATAGGTTTAAATTTAGGTCCCACAGACAATGCAGAACTAACTATAAACAATTAAAAAGAATAATGAAGCGTCTTTATACTGTAAATTATGAAAAGATTAGAAGGCTGATGTTAAGGTACAAAACTGCAGACTAAGTGTATTTTAAACATTGTTGGGCTCCAAGTTGAATTTGCTCTCTGCACTGAAATATACTACAAGCAAAAGACAAGATAATTCAAAGGCTATAGAGTATAATAGAGTTCCATTATAGTCTTTATTTGAGCTGACACACCACAAACACTGCTGTGCCATGGCAATGCAAAGAGGCCTCAAATCTGAAGTTTGTAATTATGCTCAATACCAACCCCATGCTCCGCCCTTCCGTTTCCCAGCGTTTCCCCCTGCCTACTATATTTTTTGCTTTATTTTTTATGCCTTGGCACATGTCCTCATGAAAATCATGTGTTGCATTGGTTGACGGGATGATATTGGCATACCTCCCAACTACCCCTGATTCGCTGGGACCGTCCCAGAATTTGATCCATGTCCCAGGGTCCCAGTGAATCAGGACTCCCGAAATGCCCGCGGCATGTGTGGGGCAGCTTGATTCCCGCACGGTGTAGGCTACACTTTGGATGGCAGCAGGTGACATACAGACAGTGCAGAGTGGAGTGCACTGAACCTGCCCCTCCTCCTCCTGTGTTTTCCTTTACACAGAAGAGGAGGCGGGAGCAGCACACCACTCTGCCAGAATGGGGCTGATCTGAGGTCTGTGATGATTTCTGTGTACACAATACTTGTAAAGGAGGGAGGCATGGGGAAGAGCGTAAGGGGGAGGGGGAGCTGGGATGGGATCACAGGAATGGATATAATTGGGATGGTATCAGGGTAGTGGATGGAGCTGGGATTGGATTGGGGGATGGATGGTGCCGGAATGGGATCATGGAAATGGATAGATTTGCGGTGGGATCGGGATGGATGGAGCCTGAATGGGATCAGGGAAATGGATAGAGTTTGGATGCGACCGGGTGATAGAGTTATGATGGGATTGGGGATGGATGAAGATGGGATGGGATTGGGGGAATGGAGTCAAGATGGGATCAGGGGAATGGATGGAGTCCGCTAGGACGCGTTTCGTCCGCTAGGACATCATCTTACGTTCCCCCTTGGGACATAAGACGTACGGAACCACGTGACTATTGTTTGTGACGTCACCCACGTCCTACATGCCGTCTCTCATGGAGTACACATTTGTATATGTTGGGAATCCTTCGCACTAAGGTTCAGCGCCATACTTGTAAGTGCATTTTTATATATTTTGATTACATTTTCCATCATACGGAGAGCACTAGATGTCTGCTTCTTCTTTTATGTTTATACCCGCTTGGAGTTGGTGGTGAGATTGTTCACGATCTAGCAAGTTACCGACATTCATTCCATCTGATCCAGAGCTACTGTTTGTTTATCCCTTAAAGGAAACTAACGATGAGACCTGACTGATATATTCAGGGGTCCATTATTTGAGGTGAGCTGCTAAGAATAACATTGGTGGACCATCATATCAGATTGTATATCACTTTGGATACTTGCTGGTGATTGCTGACCATCTTTTATGAAGAATTCTAGTTGAAAAGCATGGACTGTTTCTTTTACCATTTATCTTAGTTTTGTTTTACATGATTTTGCGCTGCACTGCCTATTTTATATTTACTATTGGGGATTTGATATTTTGACCCTCAGTGTTTCAGCTGCTGTTCTTAGGGTTCATTTGCATTGGTTGATTTACCTTTTCAATAACTTGTATATAAGCCTTTAAAATTAACAATTCATTACAGCCGCAATCAGTTTTAAATGACTTATTTCCTTTAGAAATTTAATTTTATTGCAGGGTCTTTTCTAAACACGGGAAAAATGCAACACTTTACAGGCATACTATAGACACCCCCCAGGTACAAAATTTAAAGGAATATTTCACTTTTATTGTTTCACTTTAAGTATTATTAAAATCACTGCTCACAAAAAAATGGCTGTTTTTAAAACTTTGTTTGCATTGATACATGTCCCCTGGGGCAGGACCCGGGTCCCTAAACACTTTTTATGACAATACCATGCATATAAGCTTTTAAAATTAGCACTTTTGATTTTTCATGTTCGTGTCCAATAGATTTTAACAGTGTTTGTGTGTTTGAACACATTTTTTGCCTGTTCGGCAAGTTCTAGTGCGAACCGAACTGGGGGGTGTTCGGCCCATCCTTACTCTCAAACTGCAGTGCACACAAATGGCCAAAATAATCTCAGTGGTGGTAGTGGTTTACTAGTACACACATTTAGAATCACATACATGTGGCCTGTGTGAGCAGAGTTAAGTGTGGACTTTTTGCACTCTCAAACTGAACTTAGTGCACACAAAAATTCCCCAAATTATCTATGTGGCAAAGTAGTACTAGCAAATATATCGATTCTGTGGCCTGGCCACGCAGAGTTAGGCTCAGGCAATGGCAGGCAAGCAGCATGGCCTATTTGCATTCTCAAACTAAACTTTCAGGCACACAAAAATACCCCAAATACTTGTGGCAGAGTAGAACTAGCAAACATACCAATTCTGTGGCCTGTGTAAGCTGCGTTCCACAGGCAAAAATGCTGGAGATGAGCAGTAGGGGGGATCCTTCTTGCTCATAGTCCGGATGGAAATGGTGACGGGTGCATGGTTTTATGATTCCCGAGCACTGTGCATTGTGATGTCACGAAAATGGCCAGTGCACATGCCCAGACCCTATTTTCCACAACAATGATCATCCATGTTGGAAATGGCCGAATGTCATCGGCCATCTCTGGCACTGCGCATGTGCAGTGCAATTTTTTTCAATTTCTCTTTAAGGAAGGCCGCCATCTGTAAATGGACATTTATGGATGGCCCTTAAATGGTCGAAATGTATGGGCTACCCGTAATTTATTGACAGTTGGCAACCCTGCTATACAGTTTTGAAAAGTATGCATCTGCAACCGTCAGAGTTGATGGCAATGAACTGGATACTTCAATGTAAGACTCCACTTTCAGCTTGCTCTCTCTCACAGTGCTATGAAGCTGCACACACAATTTACAATAAAATAACTGTATACAGGAGCTTCCAACATTTCCCTTTCTCAGCTCCACGTTCCTCTTCCAAACCAATACATCTACAGTGATATTTCTAAGAAAACAAAGATAGTAAGTCATTACAAAATAAATCAGGAGTTGTGATAAAATGATTTTTTTTGTTGTTTTTTTTTTGAGTGAGGTATAGCAAGCTTTATTATTTGCAGAACAGGATGTGAGGCTGCTAGCTATCTTGTGACTGAAACTCGAAAACCTCTTTTAAAGATCATAATGTGTACACAGCCTATGCGGTTATCAGTCTGACAACAAACTTCACCTCACTGAATTCCCCTTTTTTCAAACAAGTCACTGAATACATTCAGATTATTTTAAGCAATAATTATCTCAACTAACAATTGCATTAGCACCTATTAGGATTCATTGTTCTGTGGCAGTTTTAATAATGTTTTTCCTTTTGAGAATAAAAACTTAAGATGCATAAAAATGTGTCAGTTCCTTTGTATGATGACAAGGTTGCATAATTACACATTAAATGTTTTCATTTCATTCAAATGTAGATTTTTGCAAATATTCTTCAAAAATGTATAACGTTATATTGCTAACAATGATGTTCCAATACAGCTTCTTTGATTGTAATTGTAAAATGTATAATACAAGTGTCCACAATGTTGCAGTGTAATTTCGTTTTAATTAAACTTCTTTGTGGGTTTTCTGCTGCTTATTTGGGAGAATGCAGAGTACCAACTCAGTCACGACACTAGGGAGTCCTCAGCATCGCTCAGCTTTTTGCTTATAGTGAAAAACTCACTTCCTCGTCCAATCAATATCATAATGATCTTAATTCAGTATTGTTGATCTTTACCACCATGACCTTTGGTGTATGTTTGCCAAATCACCCTTATATTCATCTGCCTGAGTAATAACTTAATGGTTGATGACTGGCTAAGGCCGGCCATACACAGTTCAGCAGGAACCAGCCGAGATTTGAACCATTGATGGGCAGGCTGATTGTACCAAGTGGATCAAGCAATCAACTTGGGTACAACCAGCCTGCCAGATTCTTTTGCGATTATTTCTAGTGGCTGCTATAGCTGCTAGCAAAAATTTCTGTCTTCTTCCAACAGGTGACGGCTCCCCCTGCCCGCCCTGGTGGTTGCAGGAAAGAAATTTGCTCTGTGTATGGCCAGCCTATCAAATAAAAATGCAGTTATACTGACTTGACAGTAACATGAATTGAAAATCCTATCACATATCATTATCTATTTTTGATTTTAATGGCCTTTACCCACATCAACACTGGGCACTTTCGCCCCCTTTCAGCGCTCTGGCATTTTCAATGAAAATTACGCTGTCATGTTACGCTGTACCCAAGTGAAATTTTTATAGTTTTGTTTGCACAAATAGAGTTTTCCTTTGGTGGTATTTATTCACGACTCCGATCTCAGATGAGAGCCCTCCTGCCGATCTCAGATGTGCCCGTGTCCGGGTGACACAAGCGCATTGTGATTGTGCCGCTGCGCGGGCACCTGCTTGCGCAATCCCCCTCCTTCTGAGAGAAATTCCTGAATAACTCAAAAGCTTTCTTCAGCTGGAAAGAAATGCATACATTTAACCACTTCCCACTCGGCCACTGCATATGTATGGCCAGGTTGGAAGTGGCTAAAGGTATGCATTTTTTTCCAGCTGAAGAAAGCTTTTGAGTTATTTGAGGTTCATATCAGCTGGCTTGCTGAGTACTTGCAGGCCCTTCCATTAATCCCCTTTAAAGAGTACTTCTCTTTTTAACTTCAGGTTAAATTGTCAAACACAGGCATACATTTCATACTGCCAGAGTAGGAAATAACTATGTGCAATCACAGTTTGGTCAGTTTTTGCCCATAACCTGTAGGAATAAATGAAATTAACAACAGAAGCTTGTTTTTAGGTGTATGTCTCCTCTGCTCTCCTCTGTATATGTATTTATTTAAATCCACTCTGTGTTGTTTTCAACAGGGTGCCTTTCCTTCTTACTGATCCTTATGTGTTTCACAGTTTACCTGTTATGTGACACAGTTAAAGTAGAAACATAGGCAAAACATAAAAAAAAAATTCATTTTGGATAGCGTAAGGGAGGGTCATGGTTATTTTTTGCCATCTGTATTAAATCCCTACACTTCCTGTCCCATAGCAAAAACAGGAAGTGAGAGGAAATCCGTGCAAATTAAGGGGATCCCTTGAGGACCCCCAGGTCACTAAAACTAGTGTCCCCATTGGAAGATTTTCCCTCTATAACTTTTCTGGAGACAACCCAAAATTTGGGATTTTCTTTTACTTTCACTTTCAATGATAAAAAGATAATAAAAAGTTAAGATAATATACTTTATTGTTATTGTATACATACAACAAAATTTATCAGGATACTCTTTGTTTAGGGATACAAAGATAATGGTAAACGGGAAACATAGAGAGAGTGAATCTCCCTATCCGGGTCACAGACAGCAATAAGAACTGACAGGTGTTCTAATCCCTCTTCGTTTTATCCAAAACTAAAAAAAATGTTGCCTTTAGCTATACTTTAACATAATTTTATGGTTTACCTCTGTTCGCATAAGACCCTTTTCACACTGGTTTGCGGGCACTATTGCGCTAAAAATAGCGCCTGCAAACCAACCCTAAACAGCTGTTGCTTTGTCTCCAGTGTGAAAGCCCCGAGGGCTTTCACACTGGAGTGGTGTGCTAGTAGGATGGTAAAAAAGTCCTGCTACCTGCATCTTTGGAGCGGTGAAGGAGTGTTGTGTATACCGCTCCTCCACCGCTCCTGCCCATTGAAATCAATGGGACACTGCGGCTGTACCGCCGGCAATGCATCTCTACTGAGGCACTTTGCGGCGGTTTTTAACCCTTTCTCGCCCGCTAGCGGTGAGTAAAACCGCCGACGCTGCTCCCACCCCAGTGTGAAAGGGGCCTCAAGGTATTTGGCAAGGCCCAGCAGGCAGGAGTCAATTAAGCTGCATTATTTGTGGGTTGATGCATTATATGGGGTAAAGTAAAGTGATGTAGAAAGGTTGTGGTGAACTATTGCATCACTTCCAGTTATGCCACCAGTACAAAGCATGATGCAAGACAAGGAAAGATTTCAGGTCATTGTCTGTGGCCAGGTCTTTCTTGGCATACCTTTTTATTATAGGAAGATAAAAAGATATATGTTTTAAAAAGTGCTGTTTTAATGCTTGAAACACACATCTACAAGAAAAGTATTCTGAAAAAGTAAATATTTTTCTGTAAACTTTCAGGTCATGTGTGATTACTACAGCACATCATGAGTGTTTGATCCAGCTTCTCCGGTAACTGTGCTACATGGTTGCTTAGTATATTCATAAATTTTTCATGTATTTTCATCTTTCCCCCCCCCCCCCTTTTCTGTGGTCTTTTAGCTCATTTTAAATAATTGCCATAATGACGTTTGCATTTGGCGTGCCTTTGCAGCACATCCTTGTAAATTTACAGCACATTGTTTTATTTAAAATAAATATACATAGATTACAACAGTCCAAGAGATTATGTAAATAAGGTATATTTTGGTCAACTATTGTTTAACCACTTAAGCCCCGGACCATTTTGGTGCTCAATGATGGGCCACTTTTTGCGATTCGGCACTGCGTCGCTTTAACTGACAATTGCGCGTGATGTGGCTCCCAAACAAAATTGACGTCCTTTTTTCCCACAAATAGAGCTTTCTTTTGGTGGTATTTGATCACCTCTGCGGTTTTTATTTTTTGCACTATAAACAAAAATAGAGCGAGAATTTTGAAAAAAAAATTCAATATTTTTTACTTTTTGCTATAATAAATATCCCCCAAAAATATATAAAAAAACTTATTTTTTTCCTCAGTTTAGGCCAATACGTATTCTTCTATATATTTTTGGTAAAAAAAAAAAAGTTGATCGGTTTGCGCAAAAGTGATAGTGTCTACAAAATAGGGGATAGTTTTATGGCATTTTTATTAATAATTTATTTTTTTACTAGTAATGGCGGAGATCAGCGATTTTTATCATGACTGTGACATTATGGCGGACACATCGGACACTTTTGACAAATATTTGGGACCATTGTCCTTTTTACAGCGATCAGTGCTATAAAAATGATTTCTGTGAAAATTACACTGGCAGTGAATGGGGTTAACCACCAAGTGGCGCTGAAGGGGTTAAGTGTGCCTAGGAATGTGTTCTAACTGTAGGGGGGATGGGCTATGTGTGACACGACAGTGATCACAGTTTCCAATTACAGGAAGCTGTGTGCACTGTCCTGTCACTAGGAAGACTGGGAAAATGCTTGTTTACATAAGCATTTCCCCCTTCTTCCTCACCGTGACACGATCGCGGGTATGCCCGCGGACATCGAGTCCGCAGGACCCGCGGTCGGAGTCATGGAGCTCCCGGCTGGCGCGAGCGCGCCCACAATGCCGGCTTCTTAAAGGGGTGTGTATATATATATATATATATATATATATATATATATATATCGTTCTGCCTGTCCGTGCCATGCTGACGTATATAGTCGTGCGCTGGTCGGCAAGCAGTTAAGGTGGTATGTGATAATGGTGTTCAATGGTGCTTACTAAAAGGAAACATACTTCTGAAAAGAAATAATTTAGTATGTTCAAGATATAAAATAAAAGCTACACTTTATTTGAAAAATGAACTATGTGAATGTACCCTTTGCTAATGGACTTCCGCTCTTGCAGCAATAGCAAAAGCCTTTTATGATGGTACATTCTGGGTCTATGCTTACTGGCACGTCACCACCACAGCAAAATAGTGGACTGATGTACTACATCCATCAGGTTCTGTGTGCTCTCATATTTATTACTGTGCATGTCTCACCAAAGCTAACCTAGCATCATACATTACAAAATTTCTTAGGAGCATATTGTTTATGACTATCTGTTGATAGAGTAAATTTACTGGCTGCATATACTTTACCTCCCTATGTTAACAAATAGATGGATATGGCTCTATAAAGACAAAGGGTTGTAAATAATATACTCTACATTGTAAGATGCATTTAAGCTTAATGCAGGGAGATAGGGAAAAAAGCTTAGCATTGTAGAGTAAAACCATGTGCAAATTGATATATTCCTGCATTGACTGTATTGTTTGTGACCTGATTTGCATGTGTTTACTTGTAAGCTATAAAGAAAGCTTGTCTGGGGTTTAGTAACTTTTTTTTAATGGTTTATTGCTATCAACTGATACAGAAACAGGTTTTTAGCTTGCAGTATGCCTAACCTCTTAGCTATCTTAAGATGGCAACGTTCTGTAATCCCTTCAGAACTCAGCATTCCCCTGACATTTCATGTCATATCATAAACTGTGATCAGATAAAAGGCTGCTACCTAGGTAACATATCTATGAAATGCCTTGATCTCTATATAAAGACTGTCCTGTTTCCCATGGTTTACACCAATTTTTCTAATAGATAGATTTGTTGATATTCTACACTATCATCCTAGATATTTATAATTGACACCAACCAATCAAAGGAGAAAATACGTCTATTTCCACTGTTACTGAGGCTACTAAAGAAGATGCGTTCCTATTATACATAGCAGCCATTCAGATGTCACATTTTATTGTCTCTTTCAGCAGTTCACCTTTCATCTGGCTCATTCAGCAGATTTTGTCTTTCAATTTTTCATCCTTAACTTCATTCAGATATTTTAACAAAAATGTTCCCAACCAACCCTCAGAAATAAGTGCAAAAAGAAATCTATGCACCATTCTGTATTTCAGATTGAGGAGGATGACACTGCACTCCATATGTTCATTAACAGATAAATAAGCAGCATTTTAACTCAACAATCTTGTAGCTCAAGGTATCCTAATCAAAATTGTCTATGCTGCATAAGTGCAAAGTGCCTATTAACAGTGCTTGCTGGCGTTAAAAGCTTGGATAGGGATGGAAGATTATGGGATGCCCACTTGACTTGACCAAGGTCTTCAGGGACAACTTCCTATTTACAGTCTCTTATTTCCAGCTTCCTATAAACAGCTCCAACTCCATTAGCCTTCCACCTGCACACACTTTGCTCCTTTCTTCCTCTGTACTAGGGATGAGCCGAACACCCCCCTGTTCGGTTCGCACCAGAACTTGCGAACACACCAAATGTTCATGTGAACTTTAGAACCCTATTAAAGTCTATGGGACTCGAACATTTGAAATCTAAAGTGCTAATTTTAAAGGTTAATATGAAAGTTATTGTCCTAAAAAGTGTTTGGGGCCGGGGTCCTGTCCCAGGGGACATGTATCAATGCAATTTTTTTTTGTTTTAAATGGCCGTTTTTTCGGGTGCAGTGAGTTTAAAAATGCTAAAAGTGAAACAATAAAAGTGAAATAGTAAAAGGGAGGGAACTAATGCGCAAATCGACCTAACCAAGGGCAAACTAGGCTTAGATAAATTAAAATAGCTAATAAAATAACTAATAAGCAGCAGCCACGACTAATAGTGCTCACGCACTGACAGCAAATAAAACAAGGGTGGGTGTAGTGGCGCTTACCAAAATCAATATAACAATAAATCCTGATAATAAAATAGTTGACCACACAACCAAGATTAAAATCCCAGTGGCTAAAGGGTCAATCCGCCACCTGCTGTGGGTCTAAATATGTTCCACTCAAAATGCGTCCAGAAATACCACCCAACATTAAGGGTTAATGTGGAAGGTATTGAGAGTGGTGAATAATAAATCCCTAATAAGGTAAAACAACTGTGCCAACCTCAGCACAATGTAATATTAAAGTCACCATAAAATGATAATCTTAATAAAAATGCAATAAAATAACGTGAAAATTCAAAGTGCTTTATCCAATTAACAGTGCATTAGTGTAAAAATAAATGAAATATTGCACAAAAGTCCCACAAAATGCAGATGTGAAGATAAAAATAATAAAACTAAATTAAGAATCAATAGCATGCACAGGTGGGCATGAACATAAGTTATAGTGCAAAAATTATGAATAATAATTATAATTAATCAGTCAAAAATAAAGTGCAGTGTTCAAATGTGTCCCATGCACAAAACGTGCAAAGATAAAATTAATAAGTCCAAAAAGATCAATCAATAATAGTTCTTAAGTGAAAAAAGTGCTCCAATAGGTCCATAAAACATAACTCCAGTGCTTGATGCTGAACATGCATACGTGCTTATAAATATCACCGTCAGGCTTCCCACAGTGTCTGGCCAAAATAGTGTGTTCCAGCCCCTTACCCTAAGAGGGCTTATATTAAAGCCTGTGTGTAAATGCTCCCACAGCCAGTCTGCTGGTCCACTCCCATACACCACGGCTCATAAGGATTAAAACGATGTCTCTCAAATGAAAAATAAAGGGAGGGAAGCCTCCATGGCATAAAATCTTTCGGTTTTATTTAATAAAAACAAAGTAAACACTCACAAAACAGCTGAGATAAAACGGCGTGTAGTATCCTTGTGTCTCCGCTCTGCGGCCGCGAGCGGATGACGTCACCAGCAGCTCTCCACGTCCTCACGCGTATCGTGACAGCCAAACGTCACTTAATCATAGGATCACACGTTTGGCTGTCACGATACGCGTGAGGACGTAGAGAGCTGCTGGTGACGTCATCCGCTCGCGGCCGCAGAGCGGAGACACAAGGATACTACACGCCGTTTTATCTCAGCTGTTTTGTGAGTGTTTACTTTGTTTTTATTAAATAAAACCGAAAGATTTTATGCCATGGAGGCTTCCCTCCCTTTATTTTTCATTTGAGAGACATCGTTTTAATCCTTATGAGCCGTGGTGTATGGGAGAGGACCAGCAGACTGGCTGTGGGAGCATTTACACACAGGCTTTAATATAAGCCCTCTTAAGGTAAGGGGCTGGAACACACTATTTTGGCCAGACACTGTGGGAAGCCTGACGGTGATATTTATAAGCACGTATGCATGTTCAGCATCAAGCACTGGAGTTATGTTTTATGGACCTATTGGAGCACTTTTTTCACTTAAGAACTATTATTGATTGATCTTTTTGGACTTATTAATTTTATCTTTGCACGTTTTGTGCACGGGACACATTTGAACACTGCACTTTATTTTTGACTGATTAATTATAATTATTATTCATCATTTTTGCACTATAACTTATGTTCATGCCCACCTGTGCATGCTATTGATTCTTTATTTTGTTTTATTATTTTTGTCTACACATCTGCATTTTGTGGGACTTTTGTGCAATATTTCATTTATTTTTACACTAATGCACTGTTAATTGATGAAGCACTTTGGATTTTCACGTTATTTTATTGCATTTTTATTAAGATTATCATTTTATGGTGACTTTAATATTACATTGTGCTGAGGTTGGCACAGTTGTTTTACCTTATTAGGGATTTATTATTCACCACTCTCAATACCTTCAACATTAACCCTTAATGTTGGGTGGTATTTCTGGACGCATTTTGAGTGGAACATATTTAGACCCACAGCAGGTGGCGGATTGACCCTTTAGCCACTGGGATTTTAATCTTGGTTGTGTGGTCAACTATTTTATTATCAGGATTTGTTGTTATATTGATTTTGGTAAGCGCCACTACACCCACCCTTGTTTTAATAAAAGTGAAATATTACTTTAAATTTTGTACCTGGGGGGGGTGTAAAGTTAGTATGTGAAATATCGCATGTTTCCTGTACATAGAACTGTCCCAGAAGTGTCATTTCTGAAAGGAAAAAAAGTCTTTTAAAACTGGACTTGCAGCAATAATGATTTGTCGGCTCTGGCAATTCAGAAAAAATTCATTCATAAAAAAAAATAGCGTGGGGGTCCCCCCAAATTCCATTACCAGGCCCTTCAGGCCTGGAATGGATATTAAGGGGAACCCTGCCGTCAATTTAAAAAAAAATGACGTGGGGTTCCCCCCAAATATCCATTCCAGACCCTTCAGGTCTGGGGTGGATTTTAAGAGGAACTCCACCCCAAATGTTTAAAAAAATGGCGTGGAGTTCCCCCAAAAATTCACACCAGACCCTTATCCAAGCACGTTAACCTGGCCGGCTGCAGAAAAGAGGGGGGGACAGAGTTCAACCCCCCCTCTCCTGAACCGTACCAGGCCACATGCCCTCAACATGGGGAGGATGTCCCCATGTTGATGGGGACAAGGGCCTCATCCCCACAACCCTTGCCTGGTGGTTGTGGGGGTCTGAGGGCGGGGGGCTTATCAGAATCTGGAAGACCCCTTTAAAAAAGGGGACCCCCAGATCCTGGCCCCCCCTATGTGAATTGGTAATGGGGTACATTGTATCCCTACCATTTCACGAAGGAAGTGTAAATAGTTGGAAAAAACACACACACACACACACCGTAGAAAAAAGTCCTTTATTAATAAAAAAAAATAAAAAAAAGACAGCGGTGGTAATCTACTCGGTCCCAGCTCCCTGCTCCAACGTTGTCTGTATCCAGCAACTGTTGATCTCTGGTCCAGCGATGAGAAGATCCATCCATCCAGAGCGCAGCCACGCCGACCTCCTCTCTCCGCTGGATACAGCCCAGCAAATGACGCGCTGTAGCTTTGACATTTCTTATATTGGGGAGGCAGGGCCACCCGTCACGTGACCCCACCCCCTCTGACGCACCCTCTGCTATGTCACTGGGGAAGCCCAGCAAGGGGGAAGACTCGAACTCGAATCTCATCCCTACTCTGTACAGCTCCTGCTGATTTACTCCTGATGGAGTTGGAGTGAAACAGCTTCCCTCTTGGCCATTGATCCCAACACCACCTCTTCAGGCCATGCTAACCCACCTGGCAGAATCTGCCTCTTTCACCAGCCCTCCTGGCTGCCTCTCTACACCTACACAACTAACTATTCCTCAGCCAACCTGGCTGATCCTCAGGAGATCTCCCAGGGAAAGGATTGAAGACTTAAGCACACCACTGTCTTCAAGGGAGTCTGGCCACATGTGGCAGTCTCCCCCCTTTGTTAGTCCCCACAGTGCTGATTTACTCACGCTGTCCTCTCTTGCTCCCTTGCCTCCAGGAACACCTCCTTCTCTGTGTTTTAGCAGGATTCCTCCAGCTCCCAGAGCCCCATCCCAAGGCAGGACGCCCCCTACCCCTCAGGGCCATGGACAGCCTTCTTAACACTGAATCTCCATCTTCCACCCGACTGCCCCTGCTGGCATGGCCCATGTCTATTTATGAGGTGAACTCAGTCCCTTGCCAGTCTACTACTGGGGATTGGCTGAGGCCTCATAAATAATCAAGGCAGCTCCTCCTAAACCCCACCCTCTAGTTCTAGCAGATTCTCCAACCTTCCAGACCAGGGGGAGGCACCAGAGAGCTGCCAGGATGAGTCATCCAGCCCTGACCTCTAAGAAAACCCTGGCCCAATTAAGACTCACCAGCTTAAGTCAGAGTATGGTTTGCCTACACTAACTTCTAGCACACACTAGCGGGTGCTGCACCTAAAGTTTTCAGAGTTCTTAACACTTGCTGTCCATTTGCCCCTGAAAGTGATCAGGCCAAGCCCCTGGGGAAACAGACACTACAAGGGTTTATTCAGATTCTCTTCTTCAGACCACTGTCATCAGAAGACATTTTATCACAGCCGGTAAACTATCCAGCAAGAATGTACCCATGCACATTCCTTCAGGATATAGGCCAGCTCCTACCTAAGCTTCTTAGTCTTCCAAGCCTTTTTCTCAATTCCCTGTGTCAGAGAAAGGGTATAGATATTATTTACATAGTCTTGCACTGGAAAATAAGATATGGAATTATAGATAGTTAAAATTCCCACCACTAATATAAATTAGTGTAACGCTACCCCCAAAGGAGCCGCTTGGTAATTTGGGTTCTCTATATGTGCCTCAATTCCAGGAACAACCCTACACACATCTGTTTAAATTAAAGTTACCACAAACACTTATAAGAACATGAGTATAGATATCTTTATTCTTTAGTGGTAAATGAACTCAATAAATTGGTACGAGATAGAATAAATGGTGGATTAAGCATAAATAAGTGCACAGAAGGCTCAAAATAATTTTACAGTAGAACACCACAAATGTTCCCACTAAATTTACATGAATAGGCCATTAGAGATTCAGAACTTCAATTAATTCCTTCAACGGACTTTATATCTACCTGGTGCAGTGCCCTCCTTTAGCTAGGCTGCCTAGGATACATTTATGCCCTGTACACATGATCGGTCTATCCGATGAGACCGGTCTGATGGATTTTTCCATCGGTTAACCAATAAAGCTGACTTAAAAAAACGATCGTGTCAGAACGCGGTCACGTAAACTACGTACAACGGCACTATAAAGGGGAAGGCCAAATCCAATGGCGCCACCCTTGGGGCTGCTTTTGCTGATTCCGTGTTACCGCGTGTTAGTAAAAGTTTGGTTAGAGCCGATTCGCGCTTTTCAGTCTCCGTATTGGCAGATCGTTTTTTCGGGTTCAGTTTGTGCTTGTGAGTTCGTATCTGTCTTTCAGTGCTTTGCAGTCAGGTCGTATCTGTTTTGCAGTGCATTCCTGTCCGCTCGATTTCTGTTTTTCAGTTTGTTCTTTACAGGCCTTGCTGTACTTGGTTGCTTTCTGTTTTAAGTGGTCTGCCATCATACAAGTGATGCAGAATGTCTATATTACGACCCTCTCCCTGACCAGTTTTCTTCTTGTCTTTTCATACATTTTGGAGGAACGTCCAGTTCTTGGTAATGTCACTGTTGTGCCATATTTTCTCCACTTGACGAGGACTGTCTTCACTGTGTTCCATGGTATATCTAATGCCTTGGAAATTCTTTTGTACCCTTCTCACTGTAGGATCAGACTAAGAAAATGTCAGGAAAGACCTACTAGAATCCCTGAACTTTATATAGATTAATTCAGAGACCAGCCACGATCCCGCAAACCGTTGTAGCTGTACGTCGGCTCCTTTAAGCGGGATAGTATTGCGGGGTGTTTATTCATGTGGTTGGCGATCGCGATGACAGCCAGCCACGCGCGATTATGGGCATGAGAGTCAGAACAGGGACGTGTGTGTGTAAACACACAAATCCCTGTTCTGTGAGGAGAGGTAGATTGTAAGTTTCTACTAGCTAGGAACAGCGATCTGTCATGTCCTCTAGTCATTCTCATCCCCCTACAGTTATAACACACACTAGGGAACACAGTTAACCCCTTGATGGCCCCCTAGTGTTAACACCTGCCAGCGACACAGTAATCAGTGCATTTTTAAAGCACTGATCGTTGTATAATTGTCAATGGTCCCAAAAATTTGTCAAAAGTGTTCAATCTGTCCGCCACAATGTCGCAGTCCCGATAAAAATAGCAGATCACCACCATTACTATTAAAAATTAATAATAATAAAAATACCATAAATCTTTCCCCTATTTTTTAGGTGCTATAACTTTTCCAAACCAATCAATATATGCTTATTGCGATTTTTATTACCAAACATATGTAGAATAATACATATCGGCCTAAACTGGGGGAAAAAAAATTGGGTATATTTATTATAGCAAAAAGTACAAAATGTTGTGTTTTTTTAAATTGTCGCTCTTTTTTGTTTATATTGCAAAAAATGTTCAAATACCACCAAAAAAAAGGTCTATTTGTGGGAAAAAAAGGACGTCAACTTTGTTTAGGTACAGCGTTGCACGACCGCGAAATTGTCAGTTAAATTGACGCAGTGCCGTATTTCGCAAAAAGTGGCCTGGTCATTGAGCAGCCAAATCTTCCAGGGGCTGAAGTGGTTAAATGATGGCAGGTGTGCACCTTCTCTATTTAACATGAGTTTAAATGTAAATGGCTTAATTCTGAACACAGCTACAACTCCAGTTATAAGAGGGTGTGCACACTTATTTTAGATTTTTATTTACTCTTCCCCTCCCCTGAAAATATTTTGTTTGTTTTTCAAATGAGTTGAACAGTTTATAGGTCAGGTTAAAAGGTGGAAAAAAAAACATATTTGTTTTACATCACAGAAACCTGACATTTTAACAGGGCTGTGTAGACTTTTTACATCCACTGTTTTTCCTATCGTTAACCATGATCCAGTTAATCCCTTTTAGACCAGGGCTATTTTTAAAACTTGTTGTTTACAAGTTAAAATCTTTTTTTTTTTTGCTAGAAAATTACTTATCACATGTATGCTGCCATGGATAGGCACCAAGAAAGGAAAATTACGTAAGTATAATACAATTTTTTGTTTTCATTCATTCATGACAGCTTGCTTACTATTGTGATGTGTGATTGGCTACAGCTAATCAAATGGTACAGGGTGCCAGATAAAATGTCATAGGAACCAGGCCTATTTTTCAAACCTGTTTGCAAGTTTTTTTTGCTAGAAAATTACTTAGAACCCCAAACATTATACATTTTTTTTCTCAGACACCCTAGGGAATAAAATGGTTTTCGTTGCCATACTTTTTGTCACATCGTATTTGCGCAGCGGTCTTACAAGCGCATTTTTTTGGGGGAAAATAAACGTTTAAAAAAAAAAATAGGACAACAGTAAAGTTAGCCCATTTTTTTTATATTGTGAAAGATGATGTTACGCCGAATAAATTGATACCCAACATGTCATTGCTCAAAGTTTTGCCCACTCGTGGAATGGCGACAAACTTTTAACCTTAAAAATCTCCATATGCGACGTTTAAAAAATTCTTCTTGTCGGCAAGCAGTTAAAAGCTCCTATCCTCTCCTCCCCACACATTTTAAAGCTTATTCCTCCTCTCTCCAGTTTAGTATATACATAATAAAACTGTTTTGACTATGTAGAGAGCGTTCACAATTTACAATAATCTTTGGTTTAATGTTTCTTGTTCACACTATTGCCTGCTTTTTTTTCTGCCCTTTTTAGGCATTGTTTTCTTTAAAATGGTTTATGAAGATTGACTGTTCAGAGCATTAATGACTAAAAATACATGATGGCCAAAGAATGCTTATTCACAGAATGTTACAGTTCAAGTGCTCCTCTTACTGAAATGTATCTCAAAAAACTTGTGAATGTTGTTAGAATCCATCAAGAAAATTTAGTCTTCCCATTATCTTGTTTAAATGTAACACATTCACAGTTCATCTTTTAGACAGCTTAATAGTTCATAATAGACAGCTTAATCGAAAAAGTTCATACCAAGTATTTTTTATTTATATAATGTTAACTTTAGATTTGGTTAGATTTTATTATAATTCTCCTGCTGTTAACTACTTGGTAACCGCCCTATAGCCGAAATACGGCTACAAGGCGGTTACCTAACTCTAGGAGGGCGTCAATATACGTCCTCCCAGAGAGTCACAATTGCGCGCCCGAGCGGGCGCGCACACGCGATCACCGGCGCTCGGCGGGTCCACGGGACCCGCAGCAACACGGATCGCGGTAAGGAGCCAATGGAAGCGGCTCCTTACCACGTGATCGCGCCGTCCAATGACGGCGCGATCACTTGTAAACAAACCGGCGTCATGTAATGACGCCGGTTCCTCCCTCTCCTCTCTGTACCGTTCGGTACAGTGTGAGAGGAGAGGGAGGGGGGGGGGATCGGGCGGCAGCAGCAGCCGCCGCACTGTGGGCTGGATCTGTGACAATTGCAGTCACAGATCCAGCCATCCCTGCGCAATACTCTGCAAAATAAAAATAATGATGAGTGCAATACTCTGCAATACCCCACCCCATACTCTGCAATACCCCACCCCATACTCTGCAATACCCCACCCCATACTCTGCAATACCCACCCTGGGGGGGTGGGTATTGCAGAGTATGGGGTGGGGTATTGCAGAGTATGGGGTGGGGTATTGCAGAGTATTGCACTCATCATTTTTTTTATTTTACTCTGCAATACCCACCCCCCCATACTCTGCAATACCCACCCACCCATACTCTGCAATACCCACCCCCCCATACTCTGCAATACCCACCCATACTCTGCAATACCCCCCCCCCATACTCTGCAATACCCCCCCCCATACTCTGCAATACCCCCCCCCATACTCTGCAATACCCCCCCCCATACTCTGCAATACCCCCCCCCATACTCTGCAATACCCCCCCCCATACTCTGCAATACCCCCCCCCATACTCTGCAATACCCCCCCATACTCTGCAATACCCCCCCAATACTCCGCAATACCCTCAATACTCCAATACCTTGCAATACGTCGCCTATGGGGATTTTTAAGTAGCAACGTTTGGCGCAATTTCACGAGCGTGTGCAATTTTGAAGGGTGACATGTTGGGTATCTATTTACTCGGCGTAACTTCATCTTTCATATTATGCAAAAACATTGGGCTAACTTTACTGTTTTTTTTTTTTTTAAGCACAAAACTGTTTTTTTTTTAAAAACACGCGTTCAAAAAATTGCTGCGAAAATACCGTGCAAGATAAAAAGTTGCAACAACCGCCATTGTATTCTCTAGGGTCTTTGAAAAAAAAGCATATATAATGTTTTGGGTTTCTATGTAATTTTTTTAGCAAATAAATGATGATTTTTACATGTAGGAGAGAAATGTCAGAATTGGCCTGGGTGCTCCAGAACGCCTGATGGTGCTCCCTGCATGTTGGGCCTCTGTATGTGGCCACGCTGTGTAAAAGTCGCACACATGTGGTATCGCTATACTCGGGAGGAATAGCAGAATGTGTTTTGGGGTGTAATTTGTAGTATGCATATGCTGTGTGTGAGAAATAACCTGCTAATATGACAGAAACTAGATTTTTTTTTTTTTTTTTACAGAATTTTCAGTCTTTTTTCTTTTATAGCGCAAAAAATAAAAACCGCAGAGGTGATCAAATACCACCAAAAGAAAGCTCTATTTGTGGGAAAAAAAGGACAAAAATTTCAGATGGGTACAATGTTGTATGACTGAGTAATTGTCATTCAAATTGTGAGAGCACCGAAAGCTGAAAATTGGTCTGGTGATTAAGGGGGTTTTCGTGCCCAGTGGTCAAGTGGTTAAAGCAGCACGATGCAGAATTTTGTTGCATCATACCATACTAGATAATTAACCTAAATCAGAAGAAGGATTAAAAAGCTGGCCCACAGGAGACTAGCCCTCCCAAACCAATGGTTATACTATATGGAGGCACAGCTACAACACCCAGTGAGTATTTTACCAAAACTGACATCTTTGTTGCAGAGGATGCGGGGATGACCAAAATCTAATTTCTATTTTAGTGCAGACTTTCTGGAAAATCAGTAAGCCAATCACACAAGCCGGAGATTGCATTTTTGGAGGGCGTTACATACACCGTATACATAACACCTCCAGGTTCCATTACATTTAATAGAAAATTATATCATTGCAGATTAAACAAGGTCATTTTTGATTATGTTATATTAAAATATGGCTTTTTTCACAATTGTATATGCCATATATTTTTTTGAATTATTTGCGATATTATTTCCCCACAAAAGTGGATTTACCCTTTAACCTAAAAAAATATCACTTTTGGGTAGACGTGTCTATTTGTTAAAATGGTAAAATAGGCTTGATTTTTAGTAGCAAAATTTTAGGTGCATAATACGCCTTGTTACTTCATCCTAACATGTATCTAAACCTATGAACTATATTTTAATATATTGCAACTTACAAGCCCTTAGCTGTGATGGCTGCATTCGTTAAATTTTTCTCCCGGCTTTTTCCTCCTTTATTGATCTTGCCAGTAACAGGCTTTCAGCTCTAGGGTGACAACGCTCACTCACTGTACTAATGAAAGAGCTTTGAGCTTTGTTGTCACCCTAGGAGAGGAATTGTGTTAGCACGATAGAACACCTCCAACTTTCCTACTCTCTATAACATAGCCTGGTAAACAATATTAGTTTTTCTCTGGTTGAACAAAACAAAACGTCAGCTCCAGTCAGAGCCTCTATACTCACTATGCAAAGTAAGTACATCGATCTCCCACGCTGAGCTGTTGTGTTCTGACAGGGGGCGGCCCCCTGCCAGAACACTCAATCAGCACTCTCTGCCATTGGCTGAGAGTGCTGATTAGGAATCGGTCAAATGTTGGTTTCTCAGCATGCTTGTCTGACAGAAGCCGGCTTCTGCCGGACAGACTGACATACACACGGTCTGAATATCGGCCATTTTTTGGTAAATGTCTTCCGACATTAGGCCCGTGTGTACCTGGCTTTAGTCCTAACACATTTGCAGATAACATTGTGAAAACACAGGAGGGTGAACAAACATCCAGAAAGTATGGATCAGACTGCTGGTTTAAATTGGCCACTGGGCATCAGGATCTGTCACGCATTGCATTTCACACAAGGGCTGCGAGCGCACACGCATTCACACGAGTACCCGCAAACAATGTCTGCACGTCTATCTAGCAAGGTTACTTTGCGGTATAAGCAAGGAGGCTGAGACCTTTGCAGTGTATAAATGTGCTTTTACTATCCAAAAATGTTGTACATACAAAACTATTACAATATTAGGAATACAAATCAAGACTGACAGATATCTGTAGCAAATTAACAGTGATGGTGAACCTTTTGAGCCCGAGTGCCCAAACTGAAATAAATAAGTTGTTTCTGTGTTGCAAAGTGCCAACACAGCAATTTGCAAGAGAGGGGGGCTGAGCGAAAGAGAGAGATGGGTGTGTGTGTGAGAGAGGGGGGTGTTAAAGAGAGAGAGGGGTGAGAGAGAGAGAGAGGGGGTGAGCGAGAGGGGGACAGAGAGAGATAGCGGGCGTGAGAGAGATGCTGAGAGAGAAGGAGAACAGAGAGAGGGAGGGGGCTGAAAGAGCGGGGAGGACAGGGATAGAGAGGGGGGCTGAGAAAAAGGGAGGGGGGGCAGAGAGAGGGGGCAGAGAGAGAGGGGTGTGAGAGAGATGCTGAGAGAGAGGGGAGCTGAGAGAGAGGGGAAACAGAGAGAGGGAGGGAGGCTGAGAGAGAGTGAGGGGGCTGAGACAGAGGGGAGACAGAGAGAAAGGGGTGTGAGAGTGAGGGAAGGGGACTGAGAGACAGGGGGGACATAGAAAGAGGGGTGTGAGAGAGGGAAGGGGACAGAAAGAGGGGGGCAAAGAGAAGGGGACTGAAAAAAAGGGGGGCTGAGAGAGAGGGAGGGGGGCTGAGAGGAGAGAGATACCTCTAGCTCTGTCCTATTGTGCAGTCCCTGATCTGCCTCCCTGCCCCAGTCTTGAAGAGGAGGTTTGAGGAGTTCAGGGAAGCTGTGCCCCTCTTTGGCTGTCAAGTAAGTGCTGAAGCTCCTCTCTCCCTCTCGTGCTGTCAGGCCTGTAGTCTTCGGCACAGAGGCTGAAGAGCTGCCCACTCACTCGTGCAGATAGTTTCCTGCATCAATTTAAAATACAAAGTAAAAGTATTTGAGAGTACTGCTTAGGCACAATTAATACTTTTTAAATATTCTCTATAGGATAGCAAACCTTCACTTTTTGAGTTCAGGTCCACTTCAAGTGTGTTCCCTCCATATTAAAATGTTTGCACATCTTTTACCATAGACATACCAAACTCTACCAATGCTTATGGGTGGTAGACTTTTCTTCTCACTTATCACTTCTCACTTATCCTCTAGTGCTCGGGAGGTGTAGCACAAATTTATTTTTATGTATAACTTACCTTTTTTAATGCACTCTCATTTGTATCTTAAAAAAAAGAAAACATTTTCAAATAAAACCCACAAATTTATTTGAAGTGAACCTATCATGGGTCAGACCATTAAACTATCCCTCCATGCATAATGTATTAAATGCCTGCTCACCTTAGTCTCGTTTCATGTACAAATCAATGCAACAATTGCAAAGATACATCCCCAGCTAGTATCAGCCTTCTTTAGTAAGACAAATATTTTTCTCCTCTCTCTGCTACACCATACCACACAAGCGCATTGGGTGAACAGAAAAGTAGGATAGACATTTTATCAATTTAAATTATTCTAATCTGGATTCAGATAGCACTTACGCCGGCGTATCTCGAGATGCGCAGCGTAAGTGTAAATTTGCGCCGTCGTATCTATGCGCCGTACCCACAGAACCAGATACGCCTCAAAGTAGGCTTCTTTCTACCGGCGTAACTTTTCTATGTAGGCGCATATTTACGCTGGATGGATCTTCCGCTCCCATGGATTTTGTATTCAAATATGCAAATGAGTGAGATACGCCGTTTCAGAAATGTACGTTTGGCCGGCGCAGGCTACGCGCGGTGCGCGTAAGTGGAATGTCCGGCGGAAAGTTACCCCTCATAAAGCAGGGGTAACTTTGCACCAGAGTTGCACAGGTCAGCTGGAGAGCAGCTACAGCAGCACCGTTACAGACGACCTGAGCACCAACACTTGCAGGACAACACATCTGTATGCCAACATGCCAGGGACAGCCGTGGTCATAGCACTACTGCGTCGACGGGCACGTAGGAGGGCACGGGAGAGGATATACCGAATGCGCATTGACGTCTTTGGCATGGGTGAATCAGAGGTGTATCGCATCTTCAGATTTATCCCTGAAGCCATCATTAAAGCATCCATACTTGGCACACAGACAAGTCTCGTCTCGTTGTGTGTCAAAGGCAGCTAACATATCTGGTATCTATGTCCAGACTGATGGGAAGCTCTGTATGACAGAAGCATTCGTTCTGAGTGTGGGGACCTTCCGTGACACAGATCATTGGGGCATGTTGCATTCTACACAACTATGCCATGAGAAAGGGCCTGGAGATTGACCTACGTGATGACCTGACCCCCGAACCACACAATCCCCCCTTGCCCGAGGGTACCCCGTCTGCTGAGGGAAGAGCAGTCAGGAGATGCAAAGTTAAACACACATTCATCATGGCACAAGGAGAAAGCACGCATGCACACCACTGTGGTCCCTAACACACACACCCCACATCCTCATCATGTTGGATTAGCCCAAGTACACTGCACGAGACTTGGGAGCAGCAACGCCGCGCCAAGGCTCCAATTATGTTGCTGTACATTCATACACCATTCACACGGGTCGTGGGGATAACTTCTCCCCAATGACCGAGAGTGACACCCCTTTGCAGGCAGGAGTGTCACCCCCCCACATTCACACACCAGTCACACTGTAGCCTGCACTACTGCCCGTGTGCAGGGATTTAAAAAAAATAAAACTCATAATCTGAGTGAAAATAATAAAAACACTCATCACATGAGTCTAAAATAAAGAAAAAAAATCAGCACTTGAGTATAAATTAACATAATTAAAACATTAATTGGCCCTGTTGTGGGCTCCGTCTGGTCCCTAGGCTCCTGGGGCGCAGTCGCCTGGGGCAAGCCTCAGGTGGGGGGGCTGGGGGGGCTGGTGGTGGAACATCCCCCGGTCTCTCCCTGGCTGTCTGGCTGCCCTCCAATGCCACGGCTATCCGGTGGAGGTAGCTATTGGTGGCAGCCTGCATCCGCAGCCGGCGGGTGGTGTTGCTGCGCTGTTGGCGCCTTGTCTGCCTCCCCTCCTCACGGAAAGCAGCTGCCAGGCTCCGGACCTCAGTGACAAGGCCAGATGTGGTGGCCTGCAGGTCCACCATACAGGTCACAAGGGCTGACCCGTTGCCAACCACATCCTGCAGGCTCTCATTGATAGTTACATTCTGGCCAGCCTGCTGGGTGAGGGCCTCCTGCACAGCCACAGTGCAGGCAGCCTGGCTCTCGGCCGAGGAGGCCAGGCTATCTGCAACTCGGTGCAGATCACCCACTAGGGAACCCATATGGCGGGTCTGCCTCGTCTGGTCCCTCGCCAGATGATCCTCAAATTCCTCAGGGACTCCTCTGGTTTTTCGGGTAGCCTTCCTAGGGGCAGGAGAGGCTTGGGGCCGGCTGTAGGGGAGGGCCCTTGAGGGGGTATCCCCGATAGGGATGGTGTCCCTTGAGGGGGTATCCCTGATAGGGATGGTGTCCCTTGAGGGGGTATCCATGATAGGGATGGTGGCCCTTGAGGGGGTATCCCTGATAGGGATGGTGGCCCTTGAGGGGCTATCTCTGATGGGGGAGGAGGTTTGGGAGGGACCAGGTATGGGGGTCTCCTCCACAAGATAGACTGTATCCTCCTCTGTCCCGACGTGCTCCTCCTCCACTTCCTCAACAGGTGAGGAGGGGTCACTCTCCACCACGGATGGCTTGGGTCGCCCATCAGCCGATGACGGCCCAGCTCCCTCCTGCACATCTGTGGATGACACAAAACATTCACATGTTGGTGGACCCACACACTTGTCACATGTTCCCTTGCCCCCCCACACATGCTACACACCAGAAAGAAGATAAAACACACTTACCTGTCCTCAAGGGCTGTTCCCAGAATCAAAGCCCTCCAGGCCCTCCACCAGCTGCCTATCCAGGCACCTGGCAACGACCAACTCCTCTGTCGTCAGGGAGATGTTTGCGGCTGGTCCTCCTCCTGTGCCAGTGGCATGCCTCCTGATCGCCACAAGCTTCTCCTTGACCAGTCTCTGCAGATCGTTGATCTTTTTCCGGATATGTTTTGGCTCCCTAGCCGCCACCCCAAGGGCATTCACCTGTGTGGTGATCTCCGCATATATGCGGGTTTTGTCGTCCTTACCAGTGGTGCCACTCTGTGGCCCATAGAGGCGGGCGCTGTGTTGGGAGAGGCCATCAATAATAATAACCTTCTCCTCAGGGCTAAAGTTGGTCATCCTGCGGTCACTCGAAGTCCCTGGTGCAGACATAATTCCAAAAAAAGTACTAGCACCCAAAAATGCTTGTGTACTTTTGCACTTGACGGGCGCATGTCTGGGCGTATTTATGCACTGGGCCGGCGTATCTTAGGGGTTATGCCGGGCGCAGTTGTGCGCATGCGCAGATGGGGGCAAACAATCCGTCGTCGTCACAGCGCATGCGCCGTTTAAGATACGCCCGACGTATCTCTCTGCGACACGGTTGGACCATCATTTGCATGGGGTGACGCCAACTTACACTTACGCCGCCTTACACCGTCGAAAATACGTTCCGCTGGTGCATCTTGGTGAGTAATATCTTTCTGAATATAGTACATGCCTCTCCGCGCTGGTCCGGCGTAGCGTAAATAAGATGCGCTACGCCGGCGTAAATATGTATCTGAATCCGGCCCATATACAGTATTGGGTAAAATGTATATCTTTATACGTAAAGAGGAAATGTGTAACCCTTTAAACTAAGACGTTGCAGGCATATTGTTAAACAATAAACTTTGGGTGGGATTTACAAAAACCAGAACAGATAGAACTTAGCGGTGCTGTGCAAATTAAAGCTGGCCATAGATGGATGGATTGAAATTCAGTCAGTTGAGCAGGGACCTGCTGAATTTTGATTCAACTATGACTGTACCTTTTTAGAAAGAGGAGTTGACCTAGTGATCATGGGGAGAACATCGAAAGAGAACAGCTCTGCTGTGGTGCTCCTGCTCCTGTGGCACTGGGGGAAGCAAGGTCTTTTTTTGAAAATCTGGGATCTGGGAAGAAGGTATTCTCCACCTGTATGAAGTCTGAACCCAAGAAAATCAAGGCAGAGAGTACTTGACTCTTTCTTTGGTTCTTCCCTACAGGAAGAACAGACTAGTTAAATAAGTGGGTAGAAGGAAAAGTCAGGCAAATGAATTAAAGGAGAAGTACAGTCAAAGCTCATTTGGCTATGCTTCTCCTATGGTTCACAGGAGTGCAGTTAGTTTTGCACTCCTGTGACCCTTTTTTAGCAGAGAGCGGACTGAAGTCTGCTCTCTGCTGAAGTCACAAAGTCGGACCAGGCTTGGGCGTCATCACAACAATGGTATCAGGATCCGCCCAGATCCCTGGACCGGCACCCGGTTCAGCCTCTCAACAAGCTGCTGAGAGCCTGAGCCGGAAGCTCCCGCCCCCTCCACAGCCCAGCACTCCAGTGAGTGAGGAGGGGGCAGAGCAGAGAGCTGTGAGAACTGAGCAAAAGGTGGTGTTCAATTGCTTGGTTCTCAGTGTAATGCCTAGTACACACAAACGTTTTTCCCGTCTGGAAAACTGACAAGTTTTCCTTTGGCCGGGAAAACCGGCCATGTGTATGCACCTTAGCAGTTTTCCCAACAGGAAAACTGCAGGTTAAAAAATGAGAACGTGTTCTCTTTTTTCTCGCCGCAGATCGCAGCGTTTTCTTCCAGCAGTTTTCCTGCTAGGAAGCATACACACTACCGGTTTTCCCGGCCAAAGTTCTCCTGGCAGTTTTCCTGTCGGGAAAACCGGCTGTGTGTAGAGGGGAAAAGGGACCGAGGCGGTTCCTGGTTTTCCCGGCGGTCTTTTGACCATCTGGAAAACCGATCGTGGGTACTAAGCATTATGCCGCGTACACACGATCATTTTTCGACATGAAAAAAAAACTTTGTTTTTCAAAAACGTCATTTAAAATGATCGTGTGTGAGCTTCACATCATTTTTCAGATTCTGAAAAACAGAAAAAAAAAATTCGAACATGCTTTTTTAACGTTGTTTTAAACTATGTCGTTTTTCGGGTTGTAAAAAATGATCGTGTGTGGGCTAAAACGACGTAAAAAAACATGCATGCTCAGAAGCAAGTTATGAGAGGGGAGCACTCGTTCTGGTAAAACTACCGTTCATAGTGGAGTAAGCACATTCATCACGCTGTAACAGACTAAAAAGCGCGAATCGTCTTTTACTAACACGGAATCAGCTAAAGCAGCCCAAAGGCGAACGGAACTTCCCCTTTATAGTGCCGTTGTCTGTGTTGTACATCACCGAGCTTTGCTAGATCATTTTTTAAAAACGATGGTGTGTAGGCAACATCGTTTTAATGATGAAGTTGGGAAAACTTCGTTTTTTCGACATGCTGAAAAATTATCGTGTGTACGCGGCATTAGAGTCCCCGGGGGGGGACAGATGCAGCATTGGACCGATGCTGCATCCACTTAGGTAGGTATAAATCCAAAAAAAAAAACATACTTCTCTTTTAACTCTTATGCCCAAAACCCATATATCTCTGAGAATTCAGGTATTTCATGCTACTTCTGCCGCTATTTGATTAAACTTATCAATTGGGCAATATATGGACTTTTATTCCATTCATTACTTTACAGTAAAAAAAAGTTTGCTATCAATATTCGACCTGCATGTCAATATTTGTATAAGAAGTGTTTTTCACAGCCAATGCCTGGAAAGTGTTTAGGAAAGAACATTATCTGTGAAGACCTAGCTGCAGAGTTCTAAAAGCAGGTGCAGGCTCAGAGTCTGATTTCCTCTTGGAGTGAGGGGGTTGAACAAGTCAGGAGGATGGAAGGGTTCAGTCCCTGGCTACCATCCTTACACAAGAGAGTACAGATTGGCGACACACAAGGCAGCCTGGGTACCACCCACATGTGAATGGAGGAATTTGTTTTGTTTTTTATGGCTGATAAAAAAAATCTATGCTCAGCTTTACCAACGTCTAACTCCAGCTTGCTCTGTTAAACTTTGAAAATGAAATCTATAGGTTGATTGGTTGCCTTGCACAGCTGTTCCAGATTCTAGCTGGCTAGCTTGGGGTCTTGGCGTAGACTTTTGACCAGTGGCTTCAATTCTGATACAAGTATGATACCCTTGATAAAGTCACGTGTGTTGTGACGCAACACATCGGGAGGAGCTTTGTGACGTCACTTCCGGTTACGGCTGTGAATGGAAGTCTTTTCATATGACGTGTATTTTCATTGTCTGGCGTTTTTTGCCGTTTGTACTGTGTTGTTAATTTTTAATAAACAAACCTTTTTAAACTAACTACACTATGGAGAATCTTCTTTTTTGCTTTTAAACTTGTGGATCTGGAGACACTGTTTCTAAGGAGAAGGCTGCGGAGAATGGAGTAATAGCTGCAGTGGCCCCTTGTCCTGGATACATCAAGGATGAGAAAGCAACCACTTTTTGGTGTCTGTTACCTATTGATGCACTACTAGACCCTTTGAGGTCCATCTATGAGAGGCTAGCACTACTGGGGGAGGATTCGAGAAGTGCCCTATATGACATCTTCATACATCTGTAAATTTGGACTCCCTTAACTGTCCCTCTCCCCATCTTTCCAGTTTGTTTGCACAGGAAAATATTACATTTTTGATTAAGAGACAGACTTTCTCTCTGAATCATCAGATTCTTTTGGATGCACCTTATTTATGGACTATTTTCATTTGATTTTATATATTTATTTATTTATTTAGTTAATATTAGATTTATTTGGATGTTATTATTAATTGAGTCATTTTAAGATTAATTATGTTTTATTGTTCACTTGCACTATAAAGTGCAAGTGAACAATAAAAAATAATTAATCTTAAAATGACTAATGACTAATGACTAATTAGCGCTACTTCATTATAAATACGGTACTTTCAATTTTGTGTACTTCCACTTTTAGCTTGTAATGTACTATAGAACAGCTAATATTGTGCATAATGCACATAATAGGTGCTTAATGAGTCTCAGTGATTGCTCTATATGTATGCTATATGCTTTCAGGTCCTATACTGTAACTAAACACAAGCGATGCATGGTTAAGGGTCATTGGCATTTGCCATGATTGTTTAATTATTTTTTTGAGTTTCTAAAAAATGATGGTTAAGTAACATGATCCTGGACTAGCACCATAGGCTTGCCTGGGCACACCCTAATCACCCTATGTGGCGCATAGTCTTCCTGTTTAGACTCCAGATATTTCACCAAAGCCCCTTAATGGAGCTTCTTAAAAAATAAAAATAATAAAAATGAAAAACGACTGACACAAATGTCTGCCCTACTGACAATGTCCATTGCTCTACTGACATCTATACATGTACAGACACAAATATATGTGTTTTAGCTTTGGGATGCACACCCTAATGCAATAGACTGTACACCTATATGACTAGCACACTAAGGTTGATTTTATTTCCCTTTTGTTTATTATCATCACTCAAAAGACTGTCTTCCCTTGCTTCGCAAAAATTAGACTCATATTTCATGTGGCTGAGAGTAAGTTTTCACTGAACACTAATCAGTTGGCAATTAATCAGCCAAAGCTTATTACATACAGTATTTACCCAATGAAGCTTGATTAGCAAACCTTGATGGTCCCATAGATGGAAATAAAAAAAATTAACAGGTCCCTAGTGTGCAATTGAAGGTGTGTCTTGTTAAAGGGCAAGCATGGCTTATTTTCATTGAGGTCAGAATTTTAGTTAATTATTGCAGTGTTTACTTAGCAACAATGCAGGGTGTGACTTGCTTGCTTTAACATATTTTTACTTTAGCATTAAGTGTAGGAATTTATAGGTTAGGCAGGCCAAGCACAGTGCAAATTTCTTTCCTGCAACCATGGACTGCAACTTAGACAGGCAAGTGCAGTATTCACAAAGCACTTGCTCCATAAGTTGCGGCGGTGTAGCGTAAATTGGCCGGCGTAAGCCCACCTAATTCAAAGTAGGCTGGTAGGGGACATGTTGTATGGAAATGAATCGTGACCCCACGTAAATGACGCGCCTAACGAACGGCGCATGCGCACGTATGCTCAGTATCACGTTGAATTTTCTCCCTAAGTTACGCAGGCTCAATGTTTAGTCGACGTAAATTTAACCTACGCCCATCCCCATTCACGTACGACTTACGCAAACAACGTAAAATACGACGCTGTTCAGACGTTTCCGACGTCCATACCTTAACATGACTTACCCCTGCTTTATGAGGGGTAAAGTTACACCGGTCGTACGCCTTACGTAAACAGCATATTTTAATACGCCGAGGCGCAAGTACAGTCGTGAATCGGCGTATCTAGCTCATTTGCATATTCGACGCGGAAATATACAGAAACGCCCCTAGCGGCCAGCGTAAATATGCACCTAAGATACGAAGGCGTAAGAGACTTACGTCAGTCGTATCTTGGACAAATTCTGGCGTATTTGATTCTTTGAATCAGGAGCCGAGATACGACGCCTCACATTCGGACTTACGACGGCGTATCTGGAGATACGCCGTCGTAATTCCTTTGTGAATCTGGCCCACAAGGATTAACTACTGCAATTAGTCTACCTAAATTTACACATATGGCCCCTAATATGCATCTTGGGAGTGGTAGATGAAGAAGTATACCCCCCCTATTAATATAGCGGTGATCAGTCTATTGTACTTAGCTAGAAAGCTGGTGGCCAGGTTTTGGCTATCCCCACACGTCCCGGCCAAAAAACAATGGGTAGTCCAGGTTAACTACATCCTCATACGGGAGCACCTAATATATCAGCATAGAAATGCAGCCCGGAAATTTTACTCCATATGGCAGGCCTGGTTGTAAACCCCTGAGTTGGCATCCCCGCGACTGATTCCGACTCGGTTGCTACTAGTATAAAAGGGAACGGGTATTTGAATGGCGAACGGACTCTACTTTGGGTATTTATTGGGCAGGCTATGTGATCTATGTATAGGCCCTTTGTTTGTAGAGGGGGCGGGTTCAATTAGGTGTGCAGACTGTGGGCTATATTGTTTATTAAGTGGCCCATTGACCTTATGTTTGGTTGTGTTAGGTTGGCAGGGTTATACTTGCCAGCCCGGCGCAGTGTTTCTTTCCTTCTCTGTCACGATATTTCATTGTAATGCTTTTAGTGCCACTGCTTTATTTTCTTTGCTCGCATTACTCATGCTTCACAGCTGTAACAAATATTACTATTTTGAATGTGATCAGTAATCTGTATCTTATTTTGTTGGCACAATAAATCTTTTTTTCTGATTTAAATATTTTTTTTACACATATGGACATGAGTAGGCCAGTTCACAAACAATACAATACAAAAATGTAGGTGCCCATGGTTGCCACCTTTACTGTAATGATAATAATCTGCAGCGCCACACAATCAGATTGCAACAATTAATCACAAAGTGCAACAATTAGTCGCATATCTATATATAATGCAAAAATCAACATAAATATGAATAAATAAAATCAATCCTAAAGTGCCGTTTAATATCACAATAAAAAGAAAGTAAACTGTATATGTATAAAAGTGTATAAAGTGCCGACAAAGTTCAAAAAAGTTGTTTCACATCTTGGTGAATTTTGTTGATATTTTAGTTTTTTAAACAATAGCAAAACAAAGGGGGGCAAAATAGTACTTTGAACACTGGGTGCATGCTACTGTCTTTTTAATTTTTTTAAGTTGCCATTCTGATTTTATATAAAAAGCCATAAACAACAAAATATACAAAAAGTATATAAAAACAGAAAAAGAAAAGGACATAGTAAACTCTGATTCAAAGTTTTATCAAAATAGAGATTTTTTATTAAAGGCCTGCAGTGCACACACAAGCCATTGACTAACCACAGAAAAGGCAAAATTAGGAAATTATGAGAACATTTTAAAGGATAAGTTCACCTTTGGAACATGTTACATATTACACCCGTATTTAAGGTGTAACGTGTAACATGATCCAGTGCCTGCCCTGCTCACCCCCTCACCCCCTTCCCCTGTGACAGTGGGTGGGGGTTCTTCTCCCCATCAGCCACTGTCACATGCAAAATTGGCATGGCTAGGCAGGTCTCTGTTGACACTGCTGTCATTTATTCGCAGGGACCTGAGAATAAAGAAATTACATTTCTGTTCTGCATGCCCGGGTAACCGACTTGTAGTTCTCAATAGGGCAGATGAGCACCCTTGTAGTCCACTGACACTTCCTCCAGCTTTCTAACAGAAAGCCTGTACAGAGGTATGGACAAGAAAGCTGAAGGATGTGTGTGCATGAGCCTGACATCCACTGATCGTGTTTTTTTCTGCAAAAACGTGCATTTATTATTCTTTCCTGAAAGATTACCTTAGCCTTTAAACTAGGCAGAATAAATAAGTGGCACCTGTGGACAAATAAAAGTTATTAAGAAAAATGAAGAAAAGGAAGCGCCACCTAAGTGCAGTATTACAACAGTTCTTTTAATGGCAAAATATACAATCACATTTACAAGAAATAATAAATAAACAGGCTCATCTGTAAAGTCATGGTATCCTCGTTCTGGATCCGTGGGCTGCAGAGATGTAAGGTTGCAGGGTGTCCTGGCTCGGTCTAAAGCTTGTCCTGTGGCCGTCATGAAGAGGCTTGGTCCGGCTTGGAGCGCACGTGACATCACTGGTCACATGATTACTTCTGGGGACACTTCTGGGGAGGGTTTCCAGAGAAAGTAAGGGGCTGATTGAGCTACGCGCTTGGAGCCACTGCTCCTTCTATTGGCCAAAAGTTATTAGAGAACAACAGGTATGACAATTGTGGGGCAAACATAGCCATTGACTATTGCTAGCTATACACAGCTCGAATTTGGCAAATTGCTGCTGAACTGGTCCAATTCAAGCTGTGGGAAGCCCTGTCGCACTACCCTGCTTGACAAAAGTCAATTTAAAAATCAATTGAACTGGGGGAAAATTATCAACCAAACAGTCATCACATCACTGATGTGGGAATCAATTGATTTCTCTCATTTAGCGCAATAGGATGAACATGAGAAAACTACACTTGTAAAATGATGGGGAGTGCCTGGACTTATCTAACTGATAGGGTTAGTACACAAATAAAACAGGCTTATTTTTGTACTTTTTCCTTATTTTGCTTAAAGTTGCCAAAATTTCACTGAATGCAAGACCACCAAATTAGGAGGTGAATCAAAGTTTGATTACATTTCCTTACTCAACATACGGCTCACAGAGATGTGTTTAAAAAAGTTCCTGAGGACAACAATGTGCTATCATGTTAGATTAAAGGGGTTTTAAAGGTTTGTTTTTTATTTTCTAAATAGGTTCCTTTAAGCTATTATATAGTTGGTTCACTTACCTTTTTCTTTGATTTCCCTTCTACTGTTTTTTTTCTTTGTCTGAATTTCTCACTTCCTGTTTCTCCTCAGAAAGCTTGCACCCATCATCCTGATGGTGTTTAGTCAGCCATAACAGCTTACTGAACAGCTTACTGAGGAGGAACAGGAAGTGAAAAATTCAGACAAAGAAAAAAAAAACATTTAGAAGGGAAATCGAAGGAAAAGGTAAGTGAACCAACAATGCACTAGCTTAAAGGAACCTATTTAGAAAATAAAAAACAAACCTTAACAACCTCTTTAACCCTGACCGGACAAAGGTAGTGGAAGACTCCACACAAAATAACAGAGCAACTAATTGCATATAAAGCCGATGACATGTTTTAAATTGTGAATAACTGTGCAGATATACAGATTTCAGGTCCACAAAAGATAAAGACAGACAAGTGTGAACAGTAAAATATAGGAAAATACTATAGTTCTCTAAAATATTAAAATTATTCCTCATGTGAAAGAAGGAAAGAGAACATTTTACTTCTCTTTTAACATTTTGTCATTTTATCCAATCATACATATATAATAAAATATTTTTCCTGTGGTTATTAATTCACCCTCTAAGTTGTTAAGTAGCAATATCAGAATTGGGAGCTGTTTATTGAACACTGCACATTTGTTCTACAAAGAAACAGACAGAGCCTGTTATAGCTAACAGAATGAAGTGTACACGCTAATGAGTTTTTCATATTTTAAATAAGAGTGTTCTGTTCTTCCTATGGTGGCTAATAATACAGTTAGAATAATACCGCTTTGAACTGTTACGAAAATTTCTCTGCTGAAGCACTGGAATATAAAGTAAATGTATTTACTTAAAAAAGGGAAGTTTATTTATAACCAATAATATTTAGAAACATTGCATGTATAAATGGGCCTGAATTTCTACCAATTATCAAATACAGAAAACATGACTGATAAATTATGTTTTTTAGGTACACCTTGCTAGTACCGGGTTGGACCCCATTTTGCCTTCAGAACTGCCCTAATTATTGTGGCATAGATTCAGCAAGGTGTTGGAAACATTCCTCAGAGTTTTTGGTCCTATAGGTTCTATATTTCTTTTTTCTTGCTTCGCCTTCCTGCAGCTGGTCCTCCTGCTAATTATTTACCACAAGCCATTCGTCATGAAGTCAAGATACTCTTATATCCAATAGGTATGCGACCATCTGTATGTAAGTATAAAAAAAAGGGTGTGCCACTTACAAACAAACCCTGTTTGTTTCAGCCCTGTTCCCGCTAAGCAGTCCAGAAAGTCTTCAAGACACTATGACAATGATGACAGTCCAGAGCGAGGTTCACGCTTTTCACGTCATAAGTCTTCCAGGAGATCTGGGTCTCGAAGACGTCGCCGCTCTCCTTCACCCCCATTTCGAGGGTCAAGCAAGAAATGCTGGGCATGTGGTGCTGTACCACTCCCTGATAGATTAGTCTGTAAGGATTGTCTCAGGGATTACGCAGCCAACCGAGAACTAGAGTGTCGTCAGGTGGTCAATCTGCTCAAACAAACCATGAAAGATTCTTTCTCAGAACTGGCGGCCATAATTCCTGCCTATCCAGATTCTCAGGCTGTTCAGGCACAAGACCTAGACCCTGACACTTCGATGGGCAATAACCCACTACCTACATCAGGAAGCACAGCCAGGCATTCTTTCCCTGAGGATCCTTCTAGAGAGTCTTCAGAGGAAACTAAGCCATCTGCTTTCAATTTTTCCTTAGTCCAGCCGTTTGTTGAGGCAGTGAAAATGCTATTGGTTTGGAGGACCCGGAAGAACCGCCTCAGAAGTTAAAAACGTAAAAAAAAAAATGGGAGAAATCAAAGAAATTATAGAGGACGAATGGAACAAAACAGACACAAAGTTTTCCTTAGCTCATTTGTCCAAGTTGTATCCTTTAGCAGATTCATATACACAATCTTTAAGCTCAATGCCAGTGGTTGATGGGGCAGCTGTAAGGCTAACAAAGAACGTGAAATTACCGATGGAGGATTCAACATCATTCAAGGATCACCTGGACAGATGAATTGATGTGAATCTCAAGAGGAGCTATCTAGCTGTAGGAGCGGCTTGCAGGCCTGCCATTGCGCTAACATCTGATTCCAACGCTATTATGTCATGGACCGAAAACATAGAAGCAGCCCTCCACCAAGGACGATATAATCAAAGCTCTGGAGGAGCTTAAGTTGGCGGCAGACATTGTGGGTGAAGCAGCCATTGACATGGTCCGCTGTTTGGCTAATTCAATGCTACATTCGGTCATTGCAAAACAGGCCCTATGGCAGAAACCATGATCTAGCATCAAAACAAAATTGGTGCAAGATTCTTTTTGATGGCAAATCCTCCTTCGGTGAGAAGGTACGGAAGAAAAAGAAATTATTTATTTCACTTCCGACAATCAAACTCCAGAGACTTTAGGTAGTCTCACCCCTTAAAGATAATAAAAGATTGTGGTAAGGCACTCTGTCATTCTTTCTGGGCCCCAGAAAGAACAAGACCCTCACCACTCCCCTGGAGGGGACAAAGTGTTTTTGACACCAGAGGGGTGGAGACGCCTCCAGTAGGAGTGGTCCTATCAACAATTCGGTATGGACATTTCTGGACCTTTTCTCATCAGCCTCCTCACACTTCCTCCAAAGAAACCCAGATGCCAACCTCCCCACAGAAATCTCTGGCATTAAATAAGTTTATAAAGTCGCTACAGCATCAAGCAGTACCTGTCGCCCCACCGGAACGATTTGCAGGTTTCTATTACATCCTCTTCCTGGTACAGAAGAAAACAGGTGACTGGAGGCCTGTAATAGACTTGAAGTGACTCAACAGATACATCCATCTGGAGAGTTTCAAGATGGAGTCGCTGCAAATGATCATTAAAGTCATACAACCAAAAGATTGATTGATATCAATAGACCTACAGGACGCTTACCTCCATATCCCTATTCTTCCATCTTTTCAATTTATCACTATCTGGATGATATCCTCATGTTATCAAACAACCCGGATCAACCTTATAGCCAACAGAGAAATACTTCTGCAGTCATTATCAGAGCTGGGATGGTTAGTGAATCACTGAAAGAGCCATCTGATTCCAACACAAAAAATGGTTTACCTAGGGGCAATGTTCGATACAGATCTGGGCACAGTCTCTTTACTAGGAATGAGCCCGATGTTCAAGTCGAACATAACATCGGGTGTTCGCCTGTTTGCCAAATAGCGAACAATTTGGGGTGTTCGGGGCAAATTCGAAAGGCACAGGACACCCTTTAAAAGTCTATGGGAAAAATCAAAAGTGCTAATTTTAAAGGCTTATATGTATGGTATTGTCATAAAAAAGTGTTTGGGGACCTGGTCCTGCCCCAGGGGACATGTATCAGTGCAAAAAAGTAATTTAAAACTACTCATGGCTATAATGAATTGTCAGGTCCCTGCAATACAGATAAAAGTAATTTAAAAAAACAGCATGGGTCCCCCCCAGTCCATTATGAGGCCCTTTGGGTCTGGTACGAATATTAAGGGGTCTGGTATGAATTTTAAGGGGAACCCCACGCCAAAATAAAAAATAATGACGTAGGGGTCCCCCCTAAAAAAACATACCAGACTCTCATCCGAGCATGCAACCTGGAAGGCCACAGGAAAAGAGGGGGGATGAGAGAGCGCCCCCCCTCCTGAACCTTACCAGGCCACATACACTCAACATGGGGAGGATGTCCCCATGTTGATGGGAACAAGGGCCTTATCCCCACAACCCTTGCCCGGTGGTTGTGGGGGTCTGTGGGCAGGGGGCTTATCAGAATCTGTAAGCCCCCTTTAACAAAGGGGACCCCCAGATCCCGCCCCCCTATTTGAATTGGTAACGGGGTAAATTGTACCCCTACCATTTCACAAGAAAAGTGTCAAAAATGGTAAAAAAAAACACAGGAGACAGCTTGGGACAAGTCCTTTATTAAAAAAATAAAATAAAAAAATTCCAGTGATGTACATCCATTCTTGAACAGAGGATACAGAGAAAAAAACCTGAAGAGTCTGGTATGGATTTTGAGGGGGACCCCCTACGCCATTTAAAAAAAATGGCTCAGGGTTCCCCTTAATATCCATACCAGACCTAAATGGCCTGGGATGGATTTTGGGGGGACCCCCACGCAATTATATATTTTTTATTTTGGTTCCATGACGTTTTTTTTTTTCAATTTCTCTTATCTGTATCGCTGGGACCCGACAATTCATTATAGCCGCGAGTCATTTTAAATTACTTTTTTTCCTTTAGAAATGTCATTTTGTGCAGGGACTGTTCTACACAGAGGAAAAATGCACCACTTTACAGGCATACCATAGACACCCCCAGGTACAAAATTTAAAGGAATATTTAACTTTTATTGTTTCACTTTAAGCATTATTAAAATCACTGCTCCCGAAAAAACTTTAGTTTTTAAAACTTTTTTTTGCATTTATAGATGTCCCCTGGGGCAGGACCCAGGTCCCCAAATACTTGTTATGACAATAACACATTAACCGTTAAAAATTAGCACTTTTGACTTTTGATTTTTCACATTCGTGTCCCATAGACTTTAACGGTGTTAAACAAAATGTTTTGCCTGTTCGCATGTTCTGCTGCGAACCGGGGGTGTTCAGCCCATGAAGAAAAGATGATCTGCACTCCGGTCGTTGCTCTAAAAAAATTGACGTGTTTATTGACAAGCTATAGTAGACAAACGCAAATAGGAAAGGTTGGCGCGTTTCAGCCCATAAGGCCTTAGTCATAACCAGTGTTATGTGTTCTAGTGTTCAGCTCATCCCTACTCTTCACCTCAACTGAAGATGGAGGGCATCATTCAAAACATTTTAAAGACCATACGGAAGTCCCATCTACCAGCTTCACAATGTCTGAGCCTTATAGACACGATGTCCTCATGTATTTCTCTGGTCCCATGGTCTCACTGGCATCTGAGGCACTTCCAGACAGGATTCCTAACACAATGCAGGAAACAAAACCTATCTCAGACAGTTGTCAACTCTAATGACCAGGAGCCTGCACTGGTGGACGAAGCCAGAAAATCTCTCCCGGTCACATCGTTTGGGTTCCCACTCATGGACCATGAGCAAGCAGTCAGGGGTGGGGTGCCCATTGCAGAGAGATCAAGATCCAGGGGAGATGGTCCTTTCCCAACAGAGGGATAGTGTCCAATATATTAGAAATCAGAGCTGCCTTTCTAGCCTTAACCTCACATTTGTACCTCAAATCAAGGGACAGAGGGCACTTCTGCGCCTGGACAGCTTGCTTTCTATTGTGATCTGTGATAGGCTACAACTAATCACATGGTACATGGTGCCAGGTACCATGTGATAGCTGTGGGCTTATCACAGCATCACAATAGTAAGCAAGCAGTCACAAATGGAAACCATTTATGACTGTTTTGTTTTCATTGTAATCATATGATTGCTATTATTGGTCATAGCGATCACATGGTACACTAGAAACTCACAGTGGGCAGGTACCGAGCACCATGATCGTCTGTGTCCAGCGGACACAGAGATAATTGGATCATGCCGCTGGGAGCCCAAAGGGTAGCACATTTGTGCCGCAATGTACCAGTACATTGCGGTGTCTGCAGCTGCACCGCTCGCAGTAAATTTACTGTGGTTGGGCAGCAAGTATTTAAAGAAGTCTGGATCTACTCGCAGTTTACTGTGCATATCTGCAACTGTGCCCACAAAATACTCCTTAATAACTGTACTGTGAGAAAAATCCTCACAGGCACACATAAACCTCATGATAAATGATCATTCCCCCAAAAAATTAACTCCACTCCTACATATACTTTTGTGCACACAGAGTCTACCTTAAAGAAGAACTGCTTAAAAACAGGTAAGAACTACATAGCAACCAACAACTGCTGATACAATAAGTACAGATCAGTGTGTAATGTTCAGCATAGGTACATAAAAAAGTCGTTAGTGCCAAGTAACATATAAGACACCATATAGCATGCATCAGTAAAGAGTATTTCACATACAACACAGTGTTTAGTGTGCAAGTCAGGAGTATGTAATGTACAACATACACACCCCTTTTTAGCACTGGGGTTCATGAAACTCCCCAGCCTTTAGTTTTAGTGCCAGTGTAATAGACTCTCGCCTCAGAAATGGAAAGAGTGGAACACAGTTCCCCTTCAGTAATGGTATCAGTGGGAACCCCCTGGAACAGGTATTAGTGGGACATACTTCCCCCTCAGCAATGGTATCAGTGGAACACACTTCCTCTTCAGTATTAGTGTCAACTGGAACTTCCCCACCCTCAGCATTGGTATCAGTGGAACACACTTCCCCTTTAGCATTTGTATCAGTGTGTCACGAATGTCACATCCAGGGGCGGCTCTCTAATTAGGCAAAAAAGGCAGCCGCTTAGGGCCTTGTGCTCCCAGGGGCCACCTAATTTGCCTGATGTGTGCGTGGGAGAATGGGATGGAATGTCCCCGGTCAGTGTCCCCAAGCTGGCAGGGTGAGTGGGCCAGACTAGTAAAGGATCGCCGTCTTTAGTATACTGTGCTGCAGACGAATTGTAGAGGAGGTTGAGGCGGAGCTGCCGGCCACTGCTGAACCTGCCAGGAGGTAGGGGCGGACTTGTCCGGGGGGCAGGGGAGGCTTAGTAAAAATGATGCTTGCTCTGCAGACAGCCGTGACACCCGCTGGCCGCCGATACACTGTCTGTGTTGTTATATCTGCAGCAGAGCGGTGCGATCGTATGCTTAGTCCAACCGATGCATTTACTTCCTTGGCAGGCAAAGTCATCTCTGCCCGACATGAGCTTCCTAGTCCGTCCTAGTCCTGCCTGGCGTGATATCACTTACAGGCACGGAGCGGGGCACATCGTTATTTTTTATCACTTGAATTATTTTTCCCATTATGGGCGTGAGTGCGGCCCAATGTCCAAGTCTTGCCTAAGGCCTCACAAAGCTGTCTCGGGTCTCTGTGTCTATCAAAGCCAGGGATAGAGTGTTCAGTTTGCTTATATGAGGTGACTGACCAGATCAATCAGTCAACAGATGAACACAGACAGGGAGGAAAAGCAACAGCCAACACCCGGTGCTGGAATGAGGAACAGGGGCACTAATGATCATGACACAGTGGTACACACTTCCACCTCAGTATTGGTATCAGCAAGAAACCCCCCACCCTCAGTCCGATATCCGTAAGACACACTCCTGCCTCACCTTTGGAATCAGTGGGACACACATTCCTCCCAGAATGGGTATCAGCTGGAACCTCCCCACCCTCAGTATTAGTATCAGTGGGACACACTCCTGCCTCAGCTTTGGAATCAGTGGGACACACATTCCTCCCAGAATTAGTATCAGCTGGAACCTCCCCACCCTCAGAATTAGTATCAGTGGGACACACTCCTGCCTCAGCATTGGTATCAGTGGGACACACTTCCCCTTCAGTATTAGTATCAGCGGGAACCTCTCCACCCTCAGCACTGGTATCATTGGGGCACACTTCGCCCCCAGAATTGGTATAAGCAGGAACCTCCCCATCCTCAGTACTGGTATCAGTGGGACACACTCCCACCTTAGCTTTGGAATTAGTATGACACACTTCCCCCTCAGTATTAATATCAGCTGGAACTTCCCTACCCTCAGCAGTATCAGTGGGACACACTTCCAATTCAGCATTGGTATCAGTGCAACACACTTTCCCCTCAATATTAGTATCGCTGGAACCTTCCTACCCTCACCATTGGTATCAGTGGGACACACTTCCCATTCAGTACTGGTATCAGAGGGACACACTTCCCCTTCAGCACTAGTATCAGTGGAACAACATCCCACCTCTACATTAGTATTAGTGGGTAACTCTTCCCCCTCCAAATTGGTATCAGTGGTAACCTCCCTACCTTCAGCATTGGTACCAGTGAGACACACTCCCGTCTCAGCATTGGTATCAGTGGAACACATTTCCTCCTTAGTATTGGTATCACTGGTAACCTCCCCCCCTTCAACAATGGTGCCAGTGGGACACACTCCCGTCTCAGCATTGGTATCAGTGGAACACATTTCCTCCTTAGTATTGGTATCACTGGTAACCTCCCCACCTTCAACAATGGTGTCAGTGGGACACACTCCCGTCTCAGCATTGGTATCAGTGGAACACATTTCCTCCTCAGTATTGGTATCAGTGGTAACCTCCCCACCTTCGGCATTGGTATCAGTGTGACACACTTTCACCATAGCACTGGTATCACTGGGACACACTCCTTTCTCAGCATTGGTATCAGTGGGACATACTCCTGTCTCGGTATTGGTATCAGTGGGACACACTCCCGTCTCAGCATTGGTATCAGTGGGACACACTTCCCCCTCCATATTGGTATCAGCAGGAATCCCCACCCTCATCATTGATATTAGTGGGACACTCTCCCTTCTCAGCATTGGTGTCAGTTGGACTCCATCAGCCACTTGATTGCCTGATTGTAGCTCTGTGTCCTGTGCTGCAAATCCCAGAACAGTCTCTCAGGCTCCAGGCTGGTTAGGGAGTTTAAATGTGAGCAAGCATGTGTGTGTATTATAAATATAAATAGTATGCCATATCATCTAATCCCAGTTGAGAGATCATGTATGCTGTGCATTATGATTTATTTAGCCTGCAGTCCCCACCCCTATTTACCAATAATTTCTCAACATTCTTCAGATAACCTGTGGTATTATTGAAAAAAGTCATAAGCTTTTGAAACATATTTTATTAATATGCCTTTTATGAAATGAAACAGTCTTAATAAGTATTCACACACACTGTGGGATACATTCATCAAGCCTGCAAAAATATTTTCAAGAAAAAAAAAGGAATTTCCTGAGGTAACTGTCCTTGACCTGGCTCTTTAATCGAGTGAAATTTCATCACTTTATCTAATATCATGCTTCATGCTTCAGGCTCCCAGCAATTCTATTTTAGTGTGGTCTAATGGGCAGCTGACACATCTACTCAGCACCAGACTGTATAATATGTGCTGACACACTGTGTGGTGAGCACCCTATTGAGAGCTGTTTATTTGTGCCTGGCAAGGGAAAAATTCATCCTGCTAACAATTTGGGTCTCCATTTTCAGGACCATCACAGGCTTCACAATTTCAAGAGGTTTCGAAGCACTTGTAGGGGATTCAGTCACTTATTCGGGTGTCTGCATTATCTGACTTTAGGTGAGAGGTTGTGAAAGCACAGTTCTATCTGTCTGAAACCTGAATCTAGATAGTGTAATCAACAGTGTCATTCCAATTGCTCTGCAGGCAGCTCTCCTCCAAAACCTAATTCAATTTGATATTCTGAGGTTAACACACTGTATTGGGACTGAAAATTGGAATGCACAAGAAAGCCTTTTATATTCATTCAGTTCAGTAAGCATGGAAAACTCATCAACAGCTATTTGTACATTCTGAGGATAGTGGAACTTTGATGTCGAGATAGGAGTTAGATACATTTTCTGCAGAACCACAAGAAAAACACAATGATATAGTTTCAGGCAGTCAATGCTTTATTCTAGCTTCTGTTTGGAACACAGGACAGGTCCATACATTGCTATTCCTAAAATATTTTAAGCCCCTTCCAAACTTTGCAGGGCAAGCAATAACATAACTGTTTCTGCATTTGTATTTTGGATTGGTGCAAATCATAGGAGTTTATGATATCCTATGTTTACATGTTTTCTAGACTTTATACATGTATGATATATTTTACCAGTGGCGGCTGGTGCTCAAAATTTTTGGGGGGGCACAAACGAAAAAAAAAAAATTGCAGCCTCACTGTGCCCATCACATGCAGCCACTGTGCCATCAAACGCAGCCACTGTGCCATGCCACCAAATGCAGCCACTGTGCCATCAATTGTCACCACTGTGCCATGCCATCAAACGCAGCCACTGTGCCATCAATTGTCACCACTGTGCCATGCCATCAAACGCAGCCACTGTGCCATCAATTGTCACCACTGTGCCATGCCATCAAACACAGCAACTGTGCCATCAATTGTCACCACTGTGCCATGCCATCAAACGCAACCACTGTGCCATCAATTGTCACCACTGTGCCATGCCATCAAATGCAGCCACTGTGCCATCAATTGTCACCACTGTGCCATGCAACACAGCAACTGTGCCATCAATTGTCACCACTGTGCCATGCCATCAAACGCAGCCACTGTGCCATCAATTGTCACCACTGTGCCATACCATCAAACGCAGTCACTGTGCCATCAATTGTCACCACTGTGCCATGCCATCAAACGCAGCCACTGTGCCCCTCAACTGTTGCCACTGTGCCAATTGTCACCACTGTGCCCTTTAATTGTCACCACTGTGCCCCATGATGCCACTGTGCCCATTGTCACCACTGTGCCCCATGATGCCACTGTGCCCATTGTCACCACTGTGCCCCATGATGCCACTGTGCCCATTGTCACCTCTGTGCCCTTTGTCACCACTGTGCCCCATGATGCCACTGTGCCAATTGTCACCTCTGTGCCCTTTGTCACCACTGTGCCCCATGATGTCACTGTGCCCCTTTCCCTGTAAAAAGCACTTACCTGAGGATTCCATGTGCTCCCTCAATGTCTTCTGCCGCTGTGGTGAAGCTTCAGCCAATCAGGTTCCTGATAACCAGAATCCGGGAACCTGATTGGCTAAAACGGCCGTTTGTCTTATACAATGAGCGCAGATTGCCTGCGCTCAGAGTATAGACAGCTGAGAGCCGGAGAAAAGCCTATCAGAGCCGCTGGCTTTGATAGGCAGTTCCCCTCAGCCAACCAGCTGCCGCTATTCGGGTAACCGGCGTCCCGCATCCGGTTATCTGAATAGACCAGGCAGCGCTGGCAACCAACAATAACATACATTTGTGCATTTATGCACGAATGTGTGTTATTTGCGAGAGGGGGTGGTGCTGCAGCGCCCTCTATAGACGGCCGCCAGAACTGCGGCTAAAATGTCAAAATGACATTTTAGCCGAATAAAAGTTCTTAAAGGGCCCGTTTTTTTTTTTTTGTGACTGTGGGAGGGGGGGCGCCTTTGCCCGTGCGTCCCTATGGACGGGCCGCCACTGTATTTTACTGATTTTGTGCACATGATTGATTGTTGGGGGGTACATCAGATGTTACAGTAGTGTTTTGTATCCTTTGAATTTTTATACATTATACAATTATTTTTGGACACAAGTGTTTGGGGATGTGCACAGACTGTTATCTACTGCATAACAATAGAGCATAATATGTACGCTGTTTGCAATTTTACTATATTAACCACTTAGCGGCCGCCCACGTATATTTACTACAGCAGGGTGGCTACTTTGTGCCAGATTACATACCACGTATGTGATCTGACACCAGGGATGGACTGGCCATTGGGACTACAGGGAGTTTCCCGGTGGGCCGATGGCTCAGTGGGCTGGCTTCAGTGACAGCGGACTGCCGCTCCCTCTGCTCCTCTGTCTCTCCCTCCCCGCAGCGCTCACCTGGGGGGAACAAAGAAGCAGGGGGAGGACCAGAGGAGCAGGGGGGACGACAGAGGAGCATGGGGGACGACAGAGGACCATGGGGGGGAGGGGACAGACAGCTGACTCAACAGCGATGGCCTGGGAGTTTCTCACTTCTGCAAAAACGTGTAGAGGGCGCTCAACCACTCAGTGATAATAAATGGTTAATGATAAAAAATAAATTAAAATAAATTAATTTAAACTGTATCTACATATAAATATAATTGAATAATACTACATTCCAATAGTGTCTCTGTGTCCAAAGGAATCTGTAAACATAGTCCCAATATGTGTTCAAACAATGTATCACATGTGAATGAAAAAAAGAAAAAAAAGAAAAAATGAAAAAATGAATAAAAGCAAATCTTCTTTCTTGAGTGTTCTTTGTGCAAAAAGGAAAGCCGTCACCAACAAATCCAATCTTCTTAATCACCCTCTAATTGGTGTTATAGCAAACAAATGTGCTTACCAGAATAAATGGACTATTATCGTTAAACAATAGTCAGCTAGACATATGCAGGATTGTGCCTGCATGCACATCGGACAGGAGATCACCAGTAAGCCTCAATGCCAGGGATTCCAGATGGGATATATAATGAAAAAAGGCAATAGAGATGCCAATAGTGTGATACCACTTTAAAATGTATTGTACATAAAATTAAAAAAATCAAAAGACAAAATGGCCCAGATGGCCTCTTACTTCTAAAAGTGCCTACCCGGCACTGGGGCTGCTGGCGTGTCACCACTACCTTGCGGTGCGGTAATGAATAGGGTCGTCTGATCCGGTGCTGTCTCCGCAGCACGGCTCGGCGTCCCAGCTGGCAGCTCGTGAGGGCAGGGAGGCACGTATCGTGATCGGGTCCGCCTCCGACGTACGTTTCGTCAGGTACAACGTCTTCAGGGGGGCGTGCCCGATCACTAGTGCATGATGGTAAATGTAGTCTCATAGAGGCTACTGATTGGTCCAAATTCAGAGGGTAAATGGAAAGCAGCCGCGGTGTCGTTTAAGCCATAGACAGAACGAGGCTGTCATGTTCATAAATACTTTTTAAATAGTAGCTATACAACAGCGGAAGTTTAAGTGTTTGCTAGGTCACTCAAAAAAACAAAAGGCAAACAGCAAATAAATTTAACCACACAAAAAAAACTAGCAAGTACCAGAGAACCGGGGGATGTTAAAAAATACTACACTCGCATCCCTCCGGATGTGCACGTTTAAGCTCCAAAATGGGGTAATATATATTACAAGGCCATCTCGCAAGCCAAACCAATAATTATACATGGCTAGAAAATAATTGTTAACTATACACTAGATATAGGTTAAGAAAATCGTAAAATTATTAGAATATATTAAATAAATCTTGTAGACATTCAATAGAAAATCCACAGCATTAATCACATGAATATGGGTAAATGAATAGCTTTGCACCCCTCCAGTGGTGCAAGCCGCCCATCCAACCCAAGTATCAAATTAATAGAGAAATATAGAAAAATTAGTACACATGTGCACATTTGGAATTCTGAGAGAAAAATAATTATGTATATAATTAGGAATATACAATATAATAAATTGTATATATGGAAAATAAAAAAATTAATCTAATAAATCCATATAAGTGGGGAAGGAATGGTACAAAAAGTCTCTACCTCACAACCAACAATTACATTGATAAATTAATAATTTGAGGGACTCTAAATGTCAGAGCCCTGTACATTGCGGACAAAGGGTTTGATTACATGTATTAATGTCAGACCATGATTAGCAGTAGAAAAACGAGAAGGGGGTTATTAAATAAAATAGAATATAATATTAACACCCAAAACAACATAATCCCTAGGTTGATCATGGTATTTAATCATTAGCTAAAAAGCAATTTAGGTCTAGCTCAATATTAAGACCATTGGGCTGCATAGTACGAAGTCTATGCACCCACTTCATTTCATTCTGTGAGACACTCCTGGTCATGTGTGTACCCCTCCAATGCTTGTTGATTTTATCTATACCATAAAAGGTGCAAAGGCTAGGGTCACTGTTATGATATTTCGTGAAATGTCTAGAAACACTATGATTAGGGAATTCTTTTGCAATGTTCGTTAGATGTTCATTTATTCGTATTTTGAGTTTTCGGGTGGTCCTTCCAACGTACTGAAGAGAGCACGGGCACTCCAGCACATAGGTTACATGGTCAGACCCACAAGTGATCAGGGGTTTGATGGTAAAACCCTCACCCGTCACATTAGATTTAAATTGTGTAATTTTTTTCTTGTCTCCAGGCTTGGGGGGGGGGTGGAAGGGGGTGGAAGGATGCATACCGTATCCCCCCAAAATCTCCCCAATACCCGAAAGATTATACAGAAGAAGAGGGCGACGAGGAAGAGGCGGAACGAAAAAGAAAAAGGACAAATTGATTGAAGGAATTTATAATTTAACAGAAGAAAAATTTACAGATCATGAATTAGAAGTTTTCCAACAGGGCCTCAAATTTGCCCCCAACAAAGATGTGGACAAATTTGAACTCTTTATTGATGTAGAAAAACATATCAGAAAATTAAACATTAAGAAACACTTTGCTGGGAATACGTCAGATGTTAGACCTAAAAGTCCCGAGAAGTTTGTGCATAGTGGACTGAGGAATCAGTCCATTTTTAATCCAAATAAAAGCTCCAATCACTATGTTGAAGTGTTCCGCACTTTAGTACAAGATGATATACGAGAGATGGAATTTAGTCGACATGGTTCTAACATGCAATTCAAAGAAGCAATAAAATCTATTGAAAAGAACAAGAATATAGTGGTCAGACCGGCCGATAAGGGGGGGGGACTTGTTATATTGAAAAGAGAATATTATTACCAAGAGATGCAGAGACAGCTTGATGATTCAAAAGTATACCAATTGCTGAGGGGTGATCCCACCCTAAAGTTAAAAAATCTACTCATCGAATGGGTGAATGAGGGCATTGATCGAGGGATTTTAAACACAAAAGAAGCTGACTATTTAATCCTCCATACACCTAGGATTCCGGTCCTATACACCTTGCCAAAAGTTCATAAAAATAGGGAAAACCCACCGGGGAGACCCATAATTAGTGGCATCGGATCACTTTTCTCTCGGATGGGGGAATATTTAGATGGTTTTTTTAAACCACTTGTATCACAAAGTCCATCATATCTCAAAGATAGCAAAGATCTAATTGTAGAACTCCAACATCTACAAGCCACCAACCAAACTATTATGGCAACAATTGACATCGAGTCTTTATATACTAATATCCGCCAGAAAGATGCTCTTACAGCCCTACGGTGGGCCTTGAAGCGAGAATCCAAACTTAAGAAAATCCAGATCAATTTTTTGATCAAAGGATTAGAGATAGCGATGTCTAACAACTATTTTTGGGCAAATAACCAATATTACAAGCAAATTGGCGGGGTGGCAATGGGGGCCCGCTATGCCCCTAGCGTGGCCAACATTGTTCTCAATAAATGGGAGCAGGAAACCATTTTTTTGGATCAACACTTTTCTTTGTGTTTCTATAGACGTTATATCGATGATGTCATTTTGTTTTGGGAGGGCCCAGAGGAAAGTCTGAAGTTTTTTCTTGAAAAAATGAATAGGAATAACTATGGTTTGACCTTTACAGCAGAAACCAGTATGACTAGTGTCAATTATCTGGATTTAACCATAAAAAAACAAGGAGAAAGATTTCAGACTCTTACCTACTTCAAGGCCACAGATCGTAATGGCTTTGTACCTACCAATAGTTGCCATCATCCCCTGTGGATAGGGGCAGTGCCCAAAGGGCAATACATGCGACTAAAACGAAATTGTGACACAGATGAGGACTTTTGTGTACAAGCTAAGCATCTTACCAACAGATTCCTAGAGAAGGGCTATAAGACTGAGACTCTACAACAAGTACTCAACCAAGTTTCTGCTTTGGACAGGAAAACTTTGCTAACCTCTAAAACAAAAAAAGAGTTCAAAAGTGAAGCCGCCTTTATATCTGGCTTTCACCGGCAATACCGGCAAGTAGAGGCCATTTTCAAACGTCATTGGCCGATCCTAATGAAAGACAAAGACTTGAAATCATCCATCTCTGGTGTACCTAAATTTATCTACAGGAAAGCCCCTGGATTACGTAACAAAATAGCTCCTAACGTACCCGATCCACCTAGGAAACTCGTCACCTTTTTAGATGGATCTGGTTTCCATCATTGCACTCGATGCAAAGCATGCAGAACCACACGCAAGCCTGGAGACAAGAAAAAAATTACACAATTTAAATCTAATGTGACGGGTGAGGGTTTTACCATCAAACCCCTGATCACTTGTGGGTCTGACCATGTAACCTATGTGCTGGAGTGCCCGTGCTCTCTTCAGTACGTTGGAAGGACCACCCGAAAACTCAAAATACGAATAAATGAACATCTAACGAACATTGCAAAAGAATTCCCTAATCATAGTGTTTCTAGACATTTCACGAAATATCATAACAGTGACCCTAGCCTTTGCACCTTTTATGGTATAGATAAAATCAACAAGCATTGGAGGGGTACACACATGACCAGGAGTGTCTCACAGAATGAAATGAAGTGGGTGCATAGACTTCGTACTATGCAGCCCAATGGTCTTAATATTGAGCTAGACCTAAATTGCTTTTTAGCTAATGATTAAATACCATGATCAACCTAGGGATTATGTTGTTTTGGGTGTTAATATTATATTCTATTTTATTTAATAACCCCCTTCTCGTTTTTCTACTGCTAATCATGGTCTGACATTAATACATGTAATCAAACCCTTTGTCCGCAATGTACAGGGCTCTGACATTTAGAGTCCCTCAAATTATTAATTTATCAATGTAATTGTTGGTTGTGAGGTAGAGACTTTTTGTACCATTCCTTCCCCACTTATATGGATTTATTAGATTAATTTTTTTATTTTCCATATATACAATTTATTATATTGTATATTCCTAATTATATACATAATTATTTTTCTCTCAGAATTCCAAATGTGCACATGTGTACTAATTTTTCTATATTTCTCTATTAATTTGATACTTGGGTTGGATGGGCGGCTTGCACCACTGGAGGGGTGCAAAGCTATTCATTTACCCATATTCATGTGATTAATGCTGTGGATTTTCTATTGAATGTCTACAAGATTTATTTAATATATTCTAATAATTTTACGATTTTCTTAACCTATATCTAGTGTATAGTTAACAATTATTTTCTAGCCATGTATAATTATTGGTTTGGCTTGCGAGATGGCCTTGTAATATATATTACCCCATTTTGGAGCTTAAACGTGCACATCCGGAGGGATGCGAGTGTAGTATTTTTTAACATCCCCCGGTTCTCTGGTACTTGCTAGTTTTTTTTGTGTGGTTAAATTTATTTGCTGTTTGCCTTTTGTTTTTTTGAGTGACCTAGCAAACACTTAAACTTCCGCTGTTGTATAGCTACTATTTAAAAAGTATTTATGAACATGACAGCCTCGTTCTGTCTATGGCTTAAACGACACCGCGGCTGCTTTCCATTTACCCTCTGAATTTGGACCAATCAGTAGCCTCTATGAGACTACATTTACCATCATGCACTAGTGATCGGGCACGCCCCCCTGAAGACGTTGTACCTGACGAAACGTACGTCGGAGGCGGACCCGATCACGATACGTGCCTCCCTGCCCTCACGAGCTGCCAGCTGGGACGCCGAGCCGTGCTGCGGAGACAGCACCGGATCAGACGACCCTATTCATTACCGCACCGCAAGGTAGTGGTGACACGCCAGCAGCCCCAGTGCCGGGTAGGCACTTTTAGAAGTAAGAGGCCATCTGGGCCATTTTGTCTTTTGATTTTTTTAATTTTATGTACAATAAATTTTAAAGTGGTATCACACTATTGGCATCTCTATTGCCTTTTTTCATTATATATCCCATCTGGAATCCCTGGCATTGAGGCTTACTGGTGATCTCCTGTCCGATGTGCATGCAGGCACAATCCTGCATATGTCTAGCTGACTATTGTTTAACGATAATAGTCCATTTATTCTGGTAAGCACATTTGTTTGCTATAACACCAATTAGAGGGTGATTAAGAAGATTGGATTTGTTGGTGACGGCTTTCCTTTTTGCACAAAGAACACTCAAGAAAGAAGATTTGCTTTTATTCATTTTTTCATTTTTTCTTTTTTTTCTTTTTTTCATTCACATGTGATACATTGTTTGAACACATATTGGGACTATGTTTACAGATTCCTTTGGACACAGAGACACTATTGGAATGTAGTATTATTCAATTATATTTATATGTAGATACAGTTTAAATTAATTTATTTTAATTTATTTTTTTATCATTAACCATTTATTATCACTGAGTGGTTGAGCGCCCTCTACACGTTTTTGCATTTATCACAATTTAGATTGTTTTTTGAGGAGCAGCTCTTATGTATTTTATTATTTAAGATTTATTACTATTGTTTTGGCGCTGATTATCACTTTTATATAGTTTCTCACTTCTGCCTAATCTTGTCCCATAATGGGGAACACCAAACTGATTTTTTGCCCCGGGTGAAATAATGTCTAGCTTCCCCACTGGTACTGCCTATAAGAGTACCAGTACCAGACGTTTTCCTCTAATAAACTAGAACGGCTAGTGGCTACTGAAGGGGGAGAGGGGGTTCGGGTGGCCGGGGGGGTGCGGGAGTTGTCCGGCCACCATGGAAGAGACCTGTCAAAGTGGGCCAGTCTGGATGAAGTCCAGGGCCAAATATCTGTCCCAGTCCAGCCCTGTCTGACACTTCTGGGTCTGGGGAGCCTGCACCGCCGGCTACCTACTCCCACTGTGATTGGCTCCCGCTGTGTCCAATCAGCGGGTCTGGTGGACACAATGTCCACTGGGACCAGCCGATCATTCAGGAGAAAGGCCTATGTAAACAAGGCGCACAGACGTTCTGTGACAGGGGAATGTGCTGATCCTGTGTTCCTGCTAAGCAGGAACACAGATCTTTATATTCCGCCAGTCTAAGCACATCCCCTACAGTTAGCAAGAACACCCAGGGAACACATTTAACCCTTTGATCACCTCTGATGTTAACCCCTTCCCTGCAAGTGTAGTACAGTAACAGTGCATATTTTTTAGCACTGATCACTGTATTAGTGTCACTGGTCCCCAAAAGTGTCGAAATTGTCAGTTAGGTGTCCAATTTGTCCACCGCAATTTTGCAGTCCCGCTATGAGTCGCTGATCGCTGCCATTACAAAAATCTATACTATAGTTTGTAGATGCTGAAACTTTTGCGCAAACCAATCAATATACACGTATTGGGATTTTTTTTACCAAATATGTGTAGCAGAATACATATTGGCCTAAATTAAGTAAGAAATTCGGGTATGTTTTATAGCAGAAAAAAAAAAAATATTTGTTTTTTTTCAATCGTCTTGCCTTTTTTTGTTTTTAGCGCAAAAAATAGAAACCGCAGAAGTGATCAAATACCACCAAAAGAAAGATCTATTTGTGAGGGAAAAAAAGGACATACATTTTTTTTGTGTACGGCGTCACATGACTGCGCAATTGTCAGTTACAATAACGCAGTGCCTTATCGCAAAAAATGACCTGGTCACGAAGGGGGGGACTGAAGGAGGTGCTCTCTCCTTCTGAGTGGACATTCAGGAACATCCCTCAGAAGAAGGGGGATCGCGGGTGCGTTCCCGCGCAGCGGTGCGATACCCAATGCACTCGTGTCACCCGGACACGGCGCATCATAGATCGGCAGGAGGGCTCTGTGATGTGATGTAAACAAAGAGCCGGTTTCTAGGTGATCGGCTCTCCTCTCCTCACACAGAAGTCGTAGGTGAGGAGAGGATGGTGGATCGCTGCAGCTGGCTGGAGATCAGTGAGTATGAGGCCCCGTACACACGACCGAACATGTCCGCTGGAAGCCTGTCCGTCGGACATGTTCGGTCGTCTGTACAGACTCACAGTACATGTCCGATCGGCCGCCATCCCTCGCATGCGTCGAATCACTTCGGTGCGGCCTCGTCACCGCGTATCGTGCACACGCGGATTTCTGTCTGATATTGTGTACAACCATCAGACAGAAATCTCCGGGCGGACATGTCCGCTGAAAACGGTCCGGCGTCTGTACGAGGCCTGAGCGTTTTTTTACAGCTTTTTACTCACTGATCACCAGTCTAGTGTCCCACAGATAACACATATATCCCCAAAACACATGTCACCACATAGTAAAAACACCTGCCCCCCCCCCCACATATGTAACAGTAAAATCACATGTCCCAATGATCATTTGCATACATACAGTATGTCCGTGATCACCTGCGCACATCTGTATATGATCATTTGCATACATATGTCCGTGATCACACAAACCAATTATTATACACGTAACAGATTTAATTTTTTTTACCAAAAACATGTAGTAGAATACATTTCTAAAATATCACATATGGCTTAAATTTATGACAACATTTTATTTTATTGGATTTTTTTAAAAATAGAAAGACAACATTTTTTTTTCAAAATGTTTGCTCTTTTTTCGCTTATATCGCAAAAAATAAATAAACGGAGTCATGAATAAATACCACCAAAAGAAAGCTCTATTTGTGTAAACAAAATGATAAAAATTTCATTTGGGTACAGTGTAGCATGACCGCGTAATTGTCATTGGAATTACGCTAAAAGCTGAAAATTGGTCTGGGAAGAAAGGGGGCGAAAGTGCCCAGTATTGATGTGGTTAAAGATGTTTAATTCTTTTTGCTATGTTGACATATTCGGGGTCACCTCTGTACACCTTTTATTTGGAGTGATATTGTTAGTTTAGAAAATGTTTGGGACTTGACAGGTTCGCTTTAAATGGAACTGGAAATGATTAATGCTTCTAGTGTGGTGGAACTTTCCAGAAATGCGTAAGTATTTTTTCTTTTCTTTTTTCCTTTTTTAAATATAGTGGAACAGAGTAGTAACACATTGTGACATATGGAGATAAACTGATTGGTGCTGAGGGAAGCCATATATTTGCAGCTAAAGACTATAGCTTCTGTTAGGAGATTCACAGCATGCTTAAACCAAATGAGTTACATATCTTTTCCTATTCTAGGAGTAGAGGGATTAGCAGAACATTCCGCTTCTAATGCAGTGTGCATGGTAATGTGTTTAAAGATGGAAAGAGTAGACAGGGAGAAGGCAGCTCATGGAATGATTATCTACCGAGTTAAAAGGGGGAAAGGGCAAGATGAGGTCACAAATAAAGCTGCGATTATCAGCAAACTGACAGCAGCTGCATTGCTAACCCCTTCCAGACAGTATCATGAATAGATCCTGAGTGTTGTTTCAATGGAGTGCTATGTTGTAAGTATGTTTATACATGTTGTTATGCTTCGCTGGCTTCTGACAACACAGCCATACTGGTGGATTACACACACACTACATCAGGCCAAGCAGTCACTCTGCCACTTTAGCATTCTTATTAAATGTTTGCAAAGAAAAAACTGAGGGCTTGTCAACAAAAACTAAGTAGGATCTTACAGTTGATTTTGTATCTCATGGAACATGAAAATTAGAATGTGATATTGCAGCCAAAACTTTTTTTTCTTTTTGATTTGGATAGAGTGGACTGGGGTAAAAATCTGTCTGTTTTTTATTGTTCTTTGTGTCCCATTGAAAATGTTTCTTTACTTTATGCATTGTTACTGATACAGGAAATGAGTGCAAACTCCAGACCGCCCAGGGACACAGACAGCAATGAGCAAGATAGAGAAACATTTTGTTCCAAACTAGGGCCCCCCAGTTATTATTTTACCACCAAACATTGGACTAGTTTTCAATATCCTAGCTTCCAACTGTCCCTCATTTTTAAATCAAATTCCTCTGTCCCTCGTGTAGCCTCAGTCATCCCTCTTTTTAGTCTGCTGTGTACATCTCTATACAGAATGTACTATTTTACTACCAAAAGTGTTATGCTGCACTAAACATTTTATCCAACCTCTGTATTACCGCATTTGTTATTTTGAAAAGCCAATAAAAAGGAAAGATAGAGGTCAAAAAAGCACCTGTGTGGTTTAGCCAATCATTTTCTGCATATTAGATCTTTGTGGTCCGTGTAACCGGGGTCATGGCAGGGCCGTGTCCTTCGCATACATGCTGTGTGTTGAAAGGTGTCCCACTTTATCATTTCAGAAAGTTGGGAGCAGTTTCCTAATAGGAAAAAAACAATAATGTTGGTATTTTTTCCTAGAAAAGGTGTCAATCTTAGGACTATCCCAAAAAACTATTTTCAAATGTAAATACAAATAAACACAATAAGGAAATATGATATAGAGGTTTGAACAGCATTTTGTTAATATATAAGGTATATATAAATAAACTTTTATTCAACAAAAAATTAAAGACAGGACTCTTAAACAGAGCCACGAATAACATGAGAACACAAATAATATGGCAACACAAAACTTGTCATACAAACACAAACAGGTAGTCGTAAAGCCGATAGATCCAAATACTCTTTTGACCCAAAGTCCATAAACTAGGCATAAATAAGAATAGTGTTCAAATGGCTTTAGATAAGAGGCAAGTCCCAAATATCCACATCCTTTGCATCAAAGTAATTTTGTATTCAACATACCAAATCAAAGTCTCACCATTGTATATGGCAGCCTTTTTCAACCAGGGTGCTCAGGCACCCTGGGGTGCTTTCAGGTTTCCTAGGGGGTGCCCTGACAAAATTCCTAAAAATTACACACACAGGCCCAGATTCTCAAAAGAGATACGACGGTGCATCTCCAGATACGCCGTTGTATCTCTGCCTAGCGCCGTCGTATCTATGCGACTGATTCTTAGAATCAGTTACGCATAGATATTCATTCGATCCGACAGGCGTAAGTCTCTTACGCCGTCGGATCTTAACTGCAATTTTTTCTTTGCCCGCTAGGTGGCGCTTTTGTCGATTTCCCCGTCAAGTATGCAAATTAGCTAGATACGCGAATTCCCGAACGTACGAGCGGCCGACGCAGTAAACTTACGACGTTTACGTTAGACTTTTCCCGGCGTAAAGTTGCCCCTGGGTCTATGAGGCGCAGCCAATGTTAAGTATGGCCGTCGTTCCCGCGTCGAAAATTAAAAAATTTACGTTGTTTGCGTAAGTCGTCTGTGAATGGGGCTGGACGTCATTTACGTCCACTTCAAAACCAATACGTCCTTGCAGCGTATTAGGAGCAATGCACGCTGGGAGATTTCCACGGACGGCGCATGCGCCGTTCATGAAAAACGTCAATCACGTTGGATCACAGTTGATTAACATAAAACACGTCCCCTCTTCCACATTTGAATTAGGCGGGCTTACGCCGGCCGATTTACGCTACACCGCCGCAACTTACAGAGCAAGTGCTTTGAGAATACAGCACTTGCCCATGTAAGTTGCGGCGGCGTAACGTAAATCAGATACGTTACGCCGCCGCGAAGATACCCCAGTCTACGAGAATCTGGCCCACATTGTGTACAATCCAGTGAGTGGATCAAACCTACCTATGAGTTAAACAAAGCTATAGGTTTTCATTGTGGACCATTACAAACCTGTTGCCACCGGCATCCCAATGCCGCGTACATACGATCGGTTTGTCTGATGAAAACGGTCTGATGGGCCCCATCGGTTTTTTTATCCATCGGTTCAAAAAGTAGGAACTTGTTTTAAATGTATCTGATGGTTAACTAACCGATAGAAAAAAACGATCGTCTGTGGGCACGTCCATCAGTTAAAAATCCATGCATGCTCAGAATCAAGTCGACGCATGCTTGGAAGCATTGAACTTCATTTTTCTGTGTTTTACGTCACCACGTTCTGACACGATCGGTTTTTTAACTGATGGTGTGTAGGCACGACTGATAAAAGTCAGCTTCATCGGATATCTGATGAAAAAATCCATCAGACCGTTTTCATCGGATGAACCGATCGTGTGTACAGGGCATAACAACCAATGATGTTGATAAGGAGGATTTTAAGCGCCTGCACAGCATCCTTGTTTGAACCTACCTTGTCCCTCGTCATCAGCAGAGGTCACGTTAGCTGAGTGAAAGAGAGAAACATTGCAATACTAGTCAGCAGGACTAGGTGTATGTGGATGAATAAATTACCTCTAACGTTGGGTGTCCTACATACGTGGATATTGCTGTGTAATGTAAAACTATTTGATTTATTTCTTACATTCTATAATGGGGTGCTTTGAGACTGCGAATCATTTTATAGGGTGCCTTGACTGAAAAATGGTTAAACACTGGTATATGGACTTCTCTATTCCTCTCAAACAAGGGGAATGGATTCATAAATGTGTGGCTTAAGCTTTTTGTTTATATAATCACTTGAAGGAATAAGCAAGTAGGGTCCTGACGAATATTTTCTATCAAGAAATGTATCAACTTGTTCTTGATTATCTCATTGGTAGCACATTGATTTCAGTGTATTACAGATTAGGTGAATGCAGTTGGCTACATTTCTCAGTACCAATATATTTAAAATGCAATATGTTTAGCATTGTGCCTCACTGTATATGGTTTTACTAAGTAAAAAGATTGTGTTGCTTTATTTCAGGTTGACAATGTTCCTGAATGACAATGTTCCTGCTAGCTGTGGGGCTGTGGCTTAGCATTGTCAGCCTGGATCTCCAGGTAAAAAAAATAAAAAACTTTGAAAAAAATTCACCAAAAGTAATTTGCTGAAGAGAACTGTGTACAGTTGTACTTGATGCCCAACATACTGTACTAAATATACATTTTGGGTTTAACCACCCTGGTAGCCATAGCCTTAATTGCTAGAGACATTGTACGTTCTTAGCTTGTAGTTTTCTACCAGCTATCTTTGGTCTTAATGTAACCAACCCATGACTTCTTTAGCTTTGAGCCTATCCCTACTGATGAAAAATGATTGCATCTTTAATAAAATGTATGAATCTATTCTCATAATTTTTTCCTGCTTGACAGTTAAGAAGAATGTGAGCAACTCAGTTTCTTATAGATGCAAATTAATATGATACAAGGTGTTAATTATTTTGTAATCATCTTTAAGGTTGTTTCTCAAGATAAGTAAGCCAGTCCACTGCATGCCCCTGGGCTTGTACAGATGATTTACTGGTTGGCTGGTTGGCTATGGCTTTACCCAAAGACAAATAAAAAAAACACCCCCAAAAAAATAAAAATAATAATCAATGGCTTAGTTACTAGCACATATGCCCTTGCTGCACTGGGGTCCTCAGTTTGAATCATGGCCGGGATACTATCTGCATGTAACTTTCATGTTCTCCCTATGCTTGCATGGGTTTCCTCCAGTTACTCCAGTTTCCTCCTATACTCTAAAGACATGCTGGTAGGTCATTTTGTTCATTTTTAAATTAGCCCTAGTATATATGTATGCATGCTATACAAATACATATAATAAATAAAAATTGTCAGCATGAGTGTAGGCTATTCTTGGGAAAGCAGGCTTTTAATGTTTACCATATGAAAAGCTACTTTTCCACCACTGTGTCTGTAATAAAACAGGTGGAAGTGTGTGTTACAGTGTTGTTCCTGAAAGATTGCCAATTCTTGCAACCATAGATTCCTGCTGAAGATCATGTGTCCTTGGAGTCCTTTTCAGTAGTTGAATACTATACATTAAGGATAACATTCCATGAAAAATGTCTCCACACGATTTTCATAAGTACAATCCTATGATCTTGTAATTTTAATTATTTTATTAACTATACTTCTGTTCCAATCCACAACCATCTATAATTGTGTAATACTATCAAAAATTGAAAATGTTACATCCTTGTAAATATGACAGAAGGGCATTTTATACACAAAATTTGCACAGAACGCACCTAGAAATTTTATTTTCTGCTCATATGATTTGCTTATTCCCCTTAGTAGTTTTTCTGTTATTGCAACACAGAGACTGCTTGTGTGACTATAGCAGACATCCCCTCCAGCATGCAATAAGAAGGAAGAAAATACTGTAAAACTCATGTGAGTTCTAGCCAGTAAAGAGTATGAGGGCATACAGTGCCTTGAAAAAGTATTCATACCCCATTTTCCACAGTTTGTCATGTTACAACCAAAAATCGTAAATGTATTTTATTGGCAATTTATGTGATAGACCAACATAAAGCGGCACATCATTTTGAAGTGGAAGGAAAATTATAAATGGTTTTAATTTTTTTTTTACAAATAAATATCTGTGGCGTGCAGTTGTACTTTATTCTGATACTAAAATCTAGAGGAACCAATTGCCACCTAAACTGACAGGCCGGGCAAAGAGAGCATTAATTTAGAGAAGCAGCCAAGAGGCCCATGGTAACTCTGGAAGAATTGAAGAGATCCACAGCTCAGGTGGGAGAATCTGTACACAGGACAATTATTAATCTTGCACGCTACAAATCTGGGGCCAGATCCACAAAGAAATTACGCCGGCGTATCTATTGATACGCCGCGTAATTTCAAAGTTCCCGCATCGTATCTTTGTTTTGTATCCACAAAACAAGATACGACGGAATGAGGGATCGATCCGACAAGCGTACGTCTTAGTACGCCATCGGATCGTAGGTGTATATTTACGCTGGCTGCTAGGTGGCGTTTCCGTCGTATTCCGCGTTGAGTATGCAAATTAGCTAGATACGGCGATCCACGAACGCACGTCCGGCCGGCGCATTTTTTTACGTCGTTTGCGTTCGGCTTTTTCCGGCGTATAGTTATAGCTGCTATATGGTGGCGTACTCAATGTTAAGTATGGCCGTCGTTCCCGCGTCGAAATTTGAATTTTTTACGTTGTTTGCGTATAGGGATTTGCGTAGAATGACGTCACCGTCGTAAGCATTGGCTTGTTCCGGTTTAATTTCGAGCATGCGCACTGGGATACCCCCAAGGGGTAAAAAAAACGTTGTTTTCGTCGGGTCACAACGTATTTACATAAAACACCCCCCCATCACATCGATTTGAATTGCGCGCCCTTACGCCGCCAAAGATACACTACGCCGCCGTAACTTACGGCGCGCATTCTTTGAGGATTCGAAGAAAAAAAAGTTGCGGCAGGGTAGTGTATCTTAGATACGCTACGCCCGGCGGAAATATGCGCCGCTGTACGTGGATCTGCCCCCTGGTCTTTATGGAAGAGTGGCAAGAAGAAAGCCAGTGTTGAAAGAAAGCCATAAGAAGTCCAGTTTGCAGTTTGCAAGAAGCCCTGTGAGGGACACAGAAAACATGTGGAAGAAGGTGCTCTGGTCAGATGAGACCAAAATAGAACTTTTTGACCTAATAGCAAACTGTTATGTGTCTGGCGGAAAATTAACACTTCACATCACCCTGAATACACCATCCTCACCATGAAACATGATGGTGGCAGCAGCCACAGGGAAGCTGGTCAGAGTTAATGGGAAGATGGATGGAGCCAAATACAGAGCAATCTTAGAAGAAAACCTGTTAGAGTCTGCAAAAAACTTGAGACTGGGGAGGAAGTTCACTTTACAGCAGGGCAACAACCCTAAACATACCATACATAACATACAGCCAGAGCTACAATGGAATGGTTTAGATCAAAGCATATTCATGGGTTAGGCCTCGTACACATAGGATAGCCAGAGGACAACGGTCTGAAGGACCGTTTTGATCAGTCCAAACCGATCGTGTGTAGGCCCCATAGGTTATTTAATCTTAGGTAAAAAAAATGAGAACTTGCTTTAAAATTTAACCTCTGGACTGGTAACCGATAGGTCAAACTGATCGTTAGTATGCAAAAGCATCGGTTAAAAACCCGCGCATGCTCAAAATCAAGTCGACGCATGCTTGGAAGCATTGAACTTCGTTTCTTTCAGCACGTTGTTGTGTTTTACGTCACCACGTTCTGACACAATCGTTTTTTTAACTGATGGTGTGTACGCACGACGGACCATCAGTCTGATTCATAGGTTAACCTAAGACAACGGTCCTTCAGACCGTTGTCCTCTAGCTATCCTATCGTGTGTACGAGGCCTTAGAATGGCCCTGTCAAAGTCCAGACCTAAATCCAATTGAGCATCTGTGGCAAGACTTGAAAATCGCTGTTCACAGACACTCTCCATCCAATCTGACAGAGCTTGAGCTATTTTCCAAAAAAGAATGGGCAAAAAAGGCCACTCTCTAGATGTGCAAAATTGGTAGAGACATATTCAAAAATACTTGCAGTTGTAATTTCAGTGAACGGTGGTTCTACAAAGTATTGACTAAGGAGGGCTGAAAACAAATGCACAGCACACTTTTCAAACATTTATTTGTAAAAAAAAAAAAATGATAACCATTTATGATTTTCCTTCCACTTCACAATTATGTTCCACTTTGTGTTGGTCTATCACATAAAATCCCAATAAAATAAATTTACGTTTTTGGTTGTAACATGACAAAATCTGGAAAATTTCAAGGGGTATGAATATTGTTACTACTAGTTTAGAGCAGCATAACACTTTGGTAATAAAATAGTATAGAGATGTACACATCAGACCAAAAAGAGGGACAAATGAGGCTGTATAAGTGGCAACGGAATCTGGTCTCAAAAGAAGGACAGTACTGCCTAATGAGGGACATTTGGGAGCTATGGTGCTGTAGAGAATGAGGAGGAGGACACTTGTAACACTATTAATTACATTCTATGATTTGGTCCTTCATGTAAACATATAGCATGGAAAGAACAATAAGGAGTGTAAAATAGAGCATGTAAAATAAAATGTAACAATGTTACAGGGTTTTCTGATTCAAAATATGTGAGAAAATATCTTAAAATATGCCACAATTTCCAAAATTGACCCACCATGGGCTTCTGTCCAGTTAAAGTAGTAGTAAACTTGTGAATGCTATGTTTACCTACAAGTAAACTTATAATAAAGCTCACCTGTAGGTTAAATTATTATCTCCTAAATGTGCACCATTTTTAGGAGATATTCCATTGAGCCGCAGCCAATGACGTCACCGGTGCATGCACTCTGAAAGAACGGCACGGACCGGAGCTGTGTGCCGCAGTCAAGACTCCTGTGCGCATGCTTCATTTCATTTTTTTTTTTTTTTCTCAATCAAAAGTTTTTATTTAGAGATAATAAACATAGCAGATAAAGGGACAATTCCATTACATGGATTCTGCAGGATACAAAACAAGTACAGATAACAATATATGTCTGTGAACAGTAGAATTTAGCCAAAATTGGTAAATTACATTCAGATAGTTTAAAACATATAATAATAGTTCGTAAGTGGGAGGGGGGGGGGTAGGTGGGCAGGGGGTGAGGGGAGGGAAAGGAGGGGGGGGATGGGGAGAGGTGTGGGTAGGGGTTGCAAAATTGAAGGCATTGGTAAGTCTATCGACGAGTGTGTATAGGGTATTTCCAGGGTTGGACGGGTGGTACTTATTTCAGCTTCTTAGTACAGGATTGGGTGTGTGTTCGTTGGAGATAACATGTCAGTCTAAACATACAAGTAGGGAGAGTACAAGAAAATCAATTGCATAGAGACTGGTATTCAGCAGAGTAGGTAAACAGGAACCATGGTTGCCAAAGATCATTGAATTTCGTGCTATTTTCAGTTTTCATGGCCAAAATTTCCTCCATTTTGTAAATGTAAGTGATTCTATCCAACCATTCTTTGATCTTAGGTGTTTGGGTTGACTTCCAATATACAGGGATGAGGGTTTTGGCGGCATTCAGTAGGTGTCTGGTAAGGGACCTTTTGTATTTGCTAATGGGTAGGTGGTTGACGTGGATCAGGCATGCGGCTGCGTCTAATGTGATTTTTGTTTCCGTGATGTGCCTGATCCAGTCAGTCACCTGTTTCCAGTAGGCTGAGATTGCGGGACAATCCCACCAAATGTGCAAGAAGGTGCCCGTGTCCTTACCACAGCGCCAGCATGTGTCTGATGCCGTCTCAAACCATTTTTTGGCCCTTTGGGGTGTGATATACCACTGTGTTAGTATTTTGTAGGAAATCTCTTGGTATCTTGTGCTCAAAGAACACTTGTGTGACCATATGCATGCTTTTTCCCATTGTTTGTCGTCTATGCTAATACCTAGATCCTTCTCCCATTTCATTTTGTGTTTGCTCGTACCTTCTTGCGTTGGTTGGATTAGCCAGGAATACGCCAAGGACGTAGCATGTGGGACTGGTCGCCTTTTATAGCAGATGTCTTCTAGGGTAGTTAGGGGTCGGCTATAAGAGGGAATAGATCTGGTGTTAACTAGGAAGTTTTTCAGTTGTAGATATAGCCAAGGGCCTGGGCACATATCACCAAATTCCTCCCTCATCGTGTCTAGGGATTTGACTGTGGTGCCGGAAAAGCAATGTAGGGCTAGTAAGTCTGGAATTTTTTTGCCTTGGAGACCTGGGGGGAAATCCGGGTTATCGAAGATCGGGGTGAGGGGGCCCGGTGTCGTGGACATTCCATGTTTTGCCGTTACCGTATGCCAAATTTTGAGTGTGTTTGCTATTATTGGGTTTTTAATTGATTTGCTTGTCTTTGAGTGGGAGGCCCATGGGGAGAATAGTGTGTGGTGTGGTGCTATGTACCTCTCTAGTTGGACCCAATCTTTTTCTTTGCTGTGGCAGTGCCAGTCTATTATCCTAGTGATATGCGATGCTTGGTGATATTTCTTGTAATCAGGGAGTCCTATTCCACCTTTGCATTTATGTAGTGTTAGTAATGAAAGGCTAATCCTGGGGTTTTTGTCAGCCCATAGAAACCTTCTTTGTATTCTAAGTAATTTGGTAAAAAATAAGTTCGGTACATGTATAGGTAAGGCATTAAAAATGTATAAAAGTCTAGGGAGGATTGTCATCTTCAGAATTGAAGCTCTTCCGAACCATGAGAATAATTTTGGTGTCCATTTATTGAGATCATTGGAGACTTGTTTAAGTAGTGGGGAATAATTGGCCTGGAAAAGTGTATCTAAACTGTTGGTTAAGTTTATTCCTAAATATTTTAGGGATGAGGGGACCCAGTGGAAAGCGTGGTTAGATTTCAGGTGGGTAATTTGGTCAGGTGGTAGTGTCAGGTTAAGGGCTTCAGATTTGGATTTGTTAATTTTGAAATTAGAGAGCTTCATTTCAAGGTAAGGCCTTCATAATGTGCTACTGTGATGCATTCTAGCACATTATGGCTTTACCTTGCAGGAAGAAAAAAAATTCCCTACATTTACTATTGCTTTAAGTGGGTGTGTAAAGCCAGTGAAAGCCAGGTATCCATGTTTAGATACCACACACTCTTCTCTTGAATGGTATCGAGGCTCATCATCACCCTCTCAGATTTTTCATTCTGCTGTAACTGCAAAGATGAACAAGCCACCCAGATAACGGTGTCAAAATAGCTGAAATTAAATAGCCTGCCAAACAGTTTGTGATAAATATGTGAACAGCATTGCCATGTTTAACACTAGTGACGCTACTTCCACCACTGATCCAGTCTTCTTGATCTTTACCTTGTAAGTTAAAATGCATATGTGTAAAAAATGTGTGCTTTAATTCTGTGTTTGAACTTCAGGAAATAAAATCATAAACTGTATACAAGGTAGTTAGTATTTGTCACCCAACAAGAGCTGTAAACATTGTAACTTTGTAGAAAGTCACAAGATGAGAGGATGTTGCAGGGGCTGAACTGTAGAACAAATAGTGAGAAACCTCAGCCACCGCATACCATACAAGCCCAGCGTGTAATAAGTGATAGCAGCCTTAGCCTAACCCCATTTAGGCCATGTTCCCCTACATGTTTCGCCCCACCCACAGACATTAGTCGTGGAATTTTAAATGCTTAATTCCTTTCCATACATTTCCATAAATAAGATTTATTTGCACCTCTGAACCTACAGTACTAGGAAGTGTAACTTTTTGAGAAAGAGTAAATTCCCAGTAAAGTTTCCTCCCTCTTTGCATACTATAGCCCTCTCCTCTTTTGGGAGGGCCTTATGACTCTCTTATGACCCAGCTCCTTTGGCCCCACCCTCACCTTCCTACCTTAATTATTATGTAGCTACCAGTTGAGGAATAAAATGGAGTACTATAGCGTATTACTTGAGTGACAGCTCTGAGTCTGCTGGGGCTACTGCCATCACATCAAAGAGAGCAGCACCCAATAGCAATCTTAGGCCCCGTACACACCATAGAATCCATCCGCTGAAAAATCTCAGCGGATTGGTTTCAGCGGATAGATTCTATGGTGTGTACATTCCTGCGGATATTTATCCGCGGGAATTTCCCAATTCCAGCAAATAAAAATTTGTAGACATGTCTACAAATCTATCCGCTGGAATCGATCCCAATGGATTGATCCGCTGGTCTGTACAGACTCACCGGATCAATCCGTCCGAAGGGATCCCCGCATGCGTCGTAATGATTCGACGCATGCGTGGAATTCCTTATATGACAGTGTCGCGCTCGTCGCCGCGTCATCATCGCGGCGACGGCGCGACACGTCATCGCGAGGGGATTTTGGCGCGGATTTCGATCCTATGGTGAGTACACTCCATCGGATCCAAATCCGCTGAAATCCTCGAGACCGTATCCGTGTCTATTCAAGAGTGTTTTTTTTACAGGTAATTAGGTCTAAATTATGCACATGTAATCTTAATGGAAGATTGTTGTTGAAATGAATGGTCTATCAACATGGCCTCTATAAAAGGTAGTTTGTTTTTGGTCTAGTTATTTAATGAACTTACCAGATTCTAGCATATATTGCTACCTCTACAGTGTTGCAATTGGACAATTTAAATAATTTGTAGAATTATTATTCCATGAACAATAATTTTCCTCATACAATAATACTGCAATCAAATCATGATTAAGTAATATTTAAATCAGTTCATTTTAAGTGAATTTATGTTAGGAAATTTCCATTTACACTAATCTTTTCCAACCCACTCTTTAATATATTTAAAAATAAAGTGTACCAAGAACGCACTTGTTCTATTGTGCCTATTATTGTTTATGAGCTACAAGATTCATAGTAACATTACTATCTGAACTGAAAATATTTCAATGAGCTGTCAAAAAGTCCCTGAGTGTATGTGCTTGATCCAACAGCAACAAAACCTGTGCAAACAAATCAAGTGGAGCAGAAATCCCTTGCACAAGATGATAGGCAAGTCCTCCATCCTAATGCTGTATGCAAGCCAAGTTTTCATGTACTTTGATGGCTGACCTCCAACTCCTGACATATTCATTACATTCCAGCATGTTGGGTGCAGATTGCATCGAAGTGATGACAGCTACAAGACAGCCAACGAGGAATATGGGCATTCTGGCAACAGGTGGCCTTTCACTTGTACTGGCAAAGTTAATCTAGTTTATCATAAAAGTATATTATGCAGGAGATGTGTCATTTTTTCAAAGTTCCAGTGACAGATTAAATAGAAAAATCATTCTTCCAAAGAATATGACATTTTTTGAGTGGACCTTTCAATCTGGATGATTGCTTACGCTTGCTTAGAAACATAAAAGTGACTTCATTGTCCACTGGTTCGCATAGCAAGTTCCAAATTAAGGTCCATTAGCAGTCAGATGCCCACACAGTAGCATGTATATTCAGTTTTTCATCACAGCTGGCCAAATGTTCGCAGCAGAGGCAGCAAGGGAAATGTTTAAACATATGCATTTATAAAGTATACATGGAAAGAAGCATTGTTGAATAAACATATATGGAAATATGTGCAATACGGAACAACTGCAAAGATAAGTGAATAAATATGATAATAGACATGAAATCATGAAGACGCCACTGAGCCACATTAATTAAAATCGAAAAAGAAATATGCAAACTGTATACAATAAAGTCACTTTAAAAGTGAAGCATGCTTTGTATAAAGTATTTATTCAACAGTGTTGTGGAATAAATATTAGGGTGACAATAGGCTATTTTGAAAAACAGTTACGAGAGGCATAGTAAAGCAGCATAAAGAACAGTGGCAGAGCGGAGCAGTAGCTACTAAAAACAACCAGAATTCATTTTTTAAACAGAGCAGATTATAGTAATACTAAAGCCTCGTACACACGATCAGATTTTCATCGGACAAAGCGTAGGACTTTTGTCCGAAGGGCGTTGGCCAGGAAATTGTCTTGCATACAAACGGCAAAGAATTGTCAGCCAACAAACACAAAACGATGTGGTTTTTCAGCTCTTTAGCGCCACTTTTTGGGCAACTTCTGCTAATGTTGTGTTATGGTGAGCATAGCTTCTGAGCAAGCGTGTTTGTACTTTGGAGTGTGCACACGATCGTATGATCCGACAACACACAATTGTTGGCAGACAATTTTAACGCATGCTATCCCACATTTGTCTTTTGAAAATCCAACAACAATTGTCCGAGAAAGCATACAAACGGTCGGATTTTCCGACAACAGCCTGTCATCACACAATTCCCGTCGGATAATCTGATCATGTGTACGAGGCTTAAAGCAAATTGGTTGCTCTGGAATACTACACTGTACAAGTGACGTTTGCTCTTTACACTGCAATAAATAGTACCTTATGTATATAGTAACTTGAAAGAAAATAATCCTCATTCCAAAAAAAAAATAACATGAAAATGGGTCCAGACCACTATAGACACCAAACAGTGTGTATATTGCATTTATTATTTTGGTCATAAAGTCTATACATCTCTCACTTTGGGGTAAAGATTGTGGAGACCGAATTGAAAAGTGGAGTACCTCACAACAATCAATCAGAAATTACTACATTGCACTACAAAGTAAATTTCTGGTCAGTTATTGTGAGTTAATCAACTTTGTATACTGCAAATTGGCTATTGTTCCCATACTCTATGAAAGTAGGCCTGGAAAGTCTTACCTAAAATTAGATTGCACAATAAAAAAAAGTCAAGGCTTTAATACGACTGAAAAGTATTTAGGAGCCTTACCTGTGCAATGAGCATCCAAGGATAAGCTTATCCATTAAAGACACACTTCCGTCGAAACTGAAAATGAAGCCCTGAGATTTATACAGGCAGCATATGCCAAAGTTGAGTTGGAAAGTGTACTATTAATCACTACTCAGGACTGTGTCTTGGACTGGCTAGTTGGAGCTCAGATGTCTCAGAACTCAGAAGGCAGCTTCATGTCTCACCTCCATCACAAATCTCAAAAAATAATGCATCTACAGTCAGGCCCCGTACACACGACAGAGTTTCTCGGCAGAATTCACCGAGAAACTCGGTCAAAACCCGGATTCTGCCGAGAAACTCTGTCGTCTGTACAGTTTTGGCTCGATGGAGCCGCCGAGGAGCTCGACGAGAAAATAGAGAACATGTTCTCTATTTTCTCGTTGTTCTATGGGAGAAGGCGGCCCGCCGAGCTCCTCGGCGGCTTCATCCCAGAACTCGACGAGGAACTCGACGTGCTTGGCACGTCGAGTTCCTCGGCCGTGTGTACGGGGCCTAAAACCTTGGTTGGAGAGTAACTTGGTTTGAGAGCGTTTTGCAAGATAAGCAAAATGTTTTAATACATTTTCCCTTGATATACAAGCAATGTCTTGATATAAGAGTAACACCATGTCACAACTGAGTATAAAAGAGAAGAGAGGAGCCTCTAAGTGTAGCAATATGGTTACATTTAAAGATGGTACAACATTTAGCAACTTATTGTTACACTTAGAGGTGCCTCTCTTCTCTTTTATACCTTGTAAAAAAAATGCTTTGATATACAAGTGCTTTGGATTACAAGCATGTTTCTGGAACGAATAATCCTTGCAAACCAAGGTTTTACTGTACTGGTATTTCTCGTCTTAGAATAGTGACTTGAGTCAGGCAAACCATTCTTAAATGTATTTCCATCTTTAAGAACAAATGTGAGAAATCCCCATGTACTGTATTTCATGCGTTTGTCATTTACAACATACCAAAATATATAAACCTTATATTACCTTTTATGTGTTTCTTTGGTGCAGGATTATACACAGAACTCCATAGGCATCTTGTATTGTTAAAGCAGTATTAAATAAAAAAGCAAACATTTCTTGTATTTCAGCTTACCAATTATTAGATGTGATGTGATGGCTGTATTTGATTTCTTTTTTTCCCCTTTATTTTCATCTGGTGATTCAGTAAATCTGTTGTCTTTCAACAGAATAAGTTCTTCTACAAATGTAGCAGTAAGAATGTTTAGACCAATCATTTACCACTAACACGGGTGCCTACAATAATCAACATTTATGTATGTAAAACCTTAAACCTTAAACAGGATACAGGGCGTAGGGTATCCAGGGAAGTCAGCAAAGGCCTGGCTGAGGATCCAACACCGGTGATCATACACGGGTAGGTAGACTGGTGTAGGAAATAGCAAAGTCTAAGGCAGACCAGGGTCACATACACACAAGTAGCAGAGGTATTCAGATAGAAACAAGTCCTTTAAACAGGCCAAGGTCATACACAGGCAACCAAGCAGGTTAGGCAGAAGAGTAGTCCTTAGGATAATCCGGGGTCATACACAGGCAAGCAGGCTGATTAGGCAGAAGAGTAGTCCTTAGGGTAAGCCAGGGTCATACACAGGCAAGCAGGCTGATTAGGCAGAAGAGTAGTCCTTAGGGTAAGCCGGGGTCATACAAAGGCAAGCAGACTGATTAGGCAGAAGAGTAGTCCTTAGGGTAAGCCGGGGTCATACACAGGCAAGCAGGCTGATTAGGCAGAAGAGTAGTCCTTAGGGTAAGCCGGATCAGAGCCAGGTGAAGATCAGAGTAAGCCAATGAACAATCCGGGTCACAGCGAGACAACAGGAAACATGTGCAGGTTCAGGAACTCAAGGAGAGCTGAAGACAATCCAGCAACTTGGGTCAGACAGAGGCAGCCTTATAAAGGCCAGCAGGGGGAACCATATGCCACATGATGCGCCTTTGGCAGCCATTTCTTCCACTGGCAAGATTGCCAGTACTTCCACTGCCTATTCCCTGAAAGATAATATGACCATTGAATAAAGCTTTGTACCCATTCTGGAGATCCTCAGTGTGCTGTGACATACTTTTCGCCTAGTAGTGGGCAGTCAGGCATGAAGTCACAGATCATGGATTCATGGGTAAAGCAGTAGAGAAGAGAGCAATGACTATGTGCAGCCAACCAGTTTAAAAAGCCTGTTTGCCACCAACATTAGCAACAGGTGAGCTTGTATGCTTGGCTAGTAGCAACCACTGATGTGAGGCTACGAGTCAGCCTGCACCTGTACATGGATGCTCACAGAGATGCACCATTCTGAACAGTGGCATGACCTTCCTGACAACAGTGCTAAGAACTCCCAAATCTCAACAGCTTTTGCTACAGAGCAATACATTTATATATGGGACACCAAAATGTCTGTTTCCACTCCCTTTTCTTTAAAAAGGCAGAATTATAAAATAAAACAAATGCTAATTATACAATATTTTTATTTCAATTTGCTTGGCATTTGAAAACTTGATTTTAGAAAGTGTAAACTATTCAATTTTTATATTTAAAAGTTAAAGTGTATGAAAACCCACATGTACATGATTTAATGTATGAGAATTGTATGGCATCATTTAAATCACTGTAGTTTTCAGGCATTTTTAGCGCTAGAAATAGCACCTGTAAAGCGCCCGAAAACTGCCTCCCATTCATTGCTATCGGTGCTTTCAAACCCACGTGGTGCGCTTGCGGGACATTAGAAAAAGTCTTGCAAGCAGCATCTTTGGGGCGGTTTGGGAGCACTGTATACAGCACTCCCAAAATGCCCCTGCCCATTGCAATGAATGGGCAGCGCTTCCAAAGCACCTGAAAAACGATTTGGAAGCGCCACAACTTGGGAGTTATAACCCCTTTTTTTTAGTTAAAAGCGCCCTGCTAGTGGCCGAAAAGCAGCACAAAAGTGCAGCTTAAAAAGCGTTAAAGCACCGCTAAAATGAGCGCCGCTTTACCGCGAATGCACAGGCGGCCCCTGTGTGAAAGGGGCATTACACACACATGAACTTTAACCACTTAAAGGGGTTGTAAAGGTAATTTTTTTCCCCCTAAATAGCTTCCTTTACCTTAGTGCAGTCCTCCTTCACTTACCTCATCCTTCCATTTTGCTTTTAAATGTCCTTATTTCTTCAGAGAAATCCTCACTTCCTGTTCTTCTGTCTGTAACTAAACACAGTAATGCGACACTTTCTACCGGGTGTGGAGAAAGCCTCTTGAGGGGGAGGGGGCGAGCAGGAGTGTCAGGACGCCCACTAACACACAGCTCCTTTCTCTATCTGCAAAGTAGATAGTGTCCTGACCCTCCTGTTAGCCCCCTCCCCCCTCAAGAGGCTTTCTCCACACCAGGGAGAAAGCCTCGCATTACTGTGTTTAGTTATAGACAGAGGAACAGGAAGTGAGGATTTCTCAGAAGAAATAAGGACATTTAAAAGCAAAATTGAAGCATGAGGCAAGTGAAGGAGGACTGCACTAAGGTAAAGGAAGCTATTTAGGGAAACCTTTTTTTACCTTTACAACCCCTTTAAGGACTGGGGCTATTTTTCAGACTCAGTGTTTACACGTTAAAGTCATTTTTTTGCTAGAAAATTGCTTAGAACCCCAAACATTATATAAAAAAAACATTCTCACACCCTAGAGAATAAAATGCTGGTCGTTGCAATACTTTCTGTCACACCGTATTTGCGCAGCGGTCTTACAAGCGCACTTTATTTGGAAAAAATACACCTTTGTGAATAAAAAAAAATAAGAAAACAGTAAAGTTAGCCCAATTTTTTCTATATTGTGAAAGATAATGTTATACTGAGTAAATTGATACCCAACATATCATGCTTCAAAATTGTACCCGATCGTGGAATGGCAACAAACTTTTACCCTGATTCCTACCTTTTGTTATTCTGAAGAAATCACTGTTTGTTCCTCTGTGGCCCTGAGTCTAATGGGAGCAGTTTCATAATTATCAACCAGCTGTTGTAGCTGTAGGGCTCTAATGAGGAAAACTGCATGGTCTGCATCCCTTTAGACATGATTGGGGGTATTTTACCAAAAATTAAATTTTTGTTGCAGGGGATGCCAAAAATCTGACTTAGTGCAGACTTCTGGGAAAATCAGTGAGCCAATCACACAAGCAATAAATTATGTTTCTGGGGCATTCTGTACACATTTTGTATGCAGAACACCTCCAGGTAGCCATATTGCATTTTACCTAAAATTACAGTGGCTGCAAAAAAAAAGGAAAGGTAATTTTTAATAACATTCAATTACATGACTTGTGTCGCAATTGCTATATTATTTTTATTTATTTGCTATTTTTTTTTCCATGAAAGTAGATTTACCCTCTTAAAAACACAATTTCAACTTAAAACCAATCACATGCCAAAATAGAATAAACACCTCAAAATCTCATTTAGCCCCAAACCCCCCAAACACACACACACACAGATGTGGTCAGTCACATGATCTTTATCAAGTTATTCAGTTCTTCAGTAATCTATAGGAAATATGTGGGTGGAGCAAATTTCAAGCAACATGTCATACATACATCATTCCAGTATGTTGTGTCCCTTGGGCCTGATTCCCAAAAGAGATACGCAGGCGGAACTGCTGTTCAGTCTGGGCCATATTCTCAGAGAAGTTACGATGGAGTAAGTCAGATACTCCATCGTAACTTCCTTTTTAGGCCAGTGTATCTATGCTCCTGATTCTCAGAATCATTTTTGCATAGATACACTTAAGATCCGCCATCTTACACTGGCGGATCTTAAATGCAATGACGCCGGCCGCCGCTAGATGGCATTTACGTGAAGGAGTCATTTGCATATGCAAATGATCCTTCTACGCCGATTCCCGAACGAGTTCGCGTCGCGTAACCGTCGCTAACGTCGTTTGCGTAAGCGGAAACTTACCCCTGCTATATGAGGGGTAAGTTTCCGCAAGTCTCGCGTAGGCCATGTTACGGATGGCGTCGGGTCCCCGTCGTGTTTTTTCGTCGGATACGTCGTTTACGTAAGTCGTTCTTGAATACGACTTTACGTCAATGACGCACACGTCGGCGTCATTGACGTTTTCCACCGAGAACTGGAGCATGCGCACTGGGCTTTTTGCAGCCCGGCGCATGCCCAGTTCTTTTGCATCGGGGGCGCGCTTCATTTGAATAGAAGCCGCCCCCTTGGAGATCCGCCAGGCTACGCCGGGACACTTACACTCCGCTGTCCCAACTTATGGAGCAAGTGGTTGGGGAATACAACACCTGCTCCAGTAAGTTGGGACAGCGGAGTGTAAGGGCCCTAAGCGAAGCAGGCGGAGATTCTTGGAGAATATGGCCCTCTGTGCCTAACTTTGGAAACGATCCTCAAAAGGCTTTTTCCAAAGTTAGGCAGAAAATCTGACATGTGTAAGACACTTACACGGTCAGATCTTAGGATGCAGTACCGCATCCGCCGCTGGGGGCATTTCTCATTGAAATGCAGCTTTGAGTATGCAAATGAGGACTTAAGCAGATCCACAACGCTTTTCAGCACTGTGATTTCTGCGTAAGTTCCGATTTGCTTGCGCAAAACTAGGGCTGGTTTTATAATGTGTAAAATTAGTCACACCTTGTAAAAGCCCATTCAAGCGACGGCATTTGGTATGCATTCCTGAGGGAGAACCACGTGGGTACCTACCGGAGCATGATGGGACGGTGATGCCTATATAAATGGGATGCAAGGCGCGCTTCCATCATTGCAGTGAGAAGAGGCGACGTGTCAACATCGGAAGAAGGGAAGAGAAAAACCTGACGTCACAGAAGACCGCGCTGGCTGCCTGTTAGTAATTGAGCTAACACACGAAGATAGCAGGCAGCCAGCGCTGAAGAAGAAGGCACCGGACAGCTGCAGAAGAACCGGGGTTCGCCGAGTCAACAGCGGAGAGCGGCGAAGAGAGAAGAAGACCCCCGGAGAGCGGAGAAGACCCCCCCCCGGAGAGCGGAAGAAGAAACCCCCCCCCAGAGAGCGGAGAAGACCCCCGGAGAGTGGAAGAAGAAGCCCCCCCTGGTATTAGAGCTAATAAAGAAGACAGGGGGGGCCTCCGGAGCAGACTAATAAATTATTTTAAAAACCCTTGTGTTGTGTGTTTAATAACTTTTACTTTTTGCCTCCAGGTGAATGGGTAGGGGTACGATGTACCCCATATCCATTCACTTAGGGTGGGGGGCCGGTATCTGGGGGCCCCCTTATTTGAGGGGACTCCCAGATTCCGATAAGCCCCCGCCCGCAGACCCCGACAACCAACGGCAAGGGTTGTCGGGAAGAGGTCCTGTCCTCATCAACATGGGGACAGGGTGCTCTGGGGTGGGGGGGCCCGCAGTGCGCCCCCCTGCCCCAGAGCACCCAACCCCCCCATGTTGAGGGCATGCGGCCTGGCACGGCTCAGGAGGGGGGGGCGCTCGCTCGTCCCCACTCCCTTCCTGACCGGCCGGGTAGCGTGCTTTGGATACGGGTCTGGTATGGATTGTAGGGGGACCCCCTACGTCGAATTTTCGGCATAGGGGGGGTCTCCTTACAACCCATACCAGACCTAAGGGCCTGGTATGCTCCTGGGGGGGAACCCATGCCTTTTTTTCTTTGAAAATTGGCATGGAGTTCTCCCTCTCAGGAATGCATGCCGAGCGACGCTGACAATTTTTCTTTTTTGTTTTTGTTTTCCCGGCGCTTTTTTGTTTTTCACCCGTCGCAACTTTAGTGTCCCGTCGCAATCCACAAAGCCCGCCGTAAATTACGTTCGCGCGCTGCACGTCGGGAAAATTACGTCACACGCATGCGCAGTACGGCCGGCGCGGGAGCGCGCCTCATTTAAATTTTAAACGCCCCCGGAGAGGAGGACCGCCTTGCGACGGAGGCACTTAAGTTACACGGCCTGAAATTTCTAGGTAAGTGCTTTGTGGATCAGGCACTTAGGTAGAAATTTTAAGTCAGTGTAACTTAACTGCTGAAAGTTAAGTTAGGCAGCTTTTTTGGGAATCAGGCCCCTTTATCCTTGTCTGCACAGAGGTGACCGTTACATATAAAATAGAACATAGCAGTCAGGCATGTTTTGTTTTATTAGGGTGCATAGGGTGGAGTGGAATTTTATTGTAGTGCACGATCACGATGGTGCTACGAGTAAGCATCACATGATGTGAAACATGTCAGCCACCTTTTTCCTGTTGTTCACTTCATTTTGACTGCATTGCTTTGGTTGTTTTTTGGATTTCATTTGTACAATAAAGACATCGTTTTAAGGAGTGCGGCAGTCCAGGATCTTCTTCTATCCCACGATGGTCTTACAGCAAGGAAAGACAGGAGAGCAAAGAGAAAGTTATCTACTGTCGATCACCATCATGGAGCTGCTCCACATGACATGTCGGAGGGTTGGAACCAGCAGGTGCTGGGGACGTATTTCAAGAAGAGAAATGTAACACAAACCTGCAGTTCTTTTCTGGAAATCCTTTAACAGTGTCAAGGAAATGTAGAAAACCTTGATGAATATATGCATTTCTTATAGCCTTTTACCCCTTGTTCTGGAAGTCCAGCAGGTTATTGACCAAAGAAAAAATAATTCAACAGGACAGGTTTTGGATGTATTCATTCTTTACCGAAAAGAATACAACCAGAGACTGCTTTCCTTATGCTCCAATGTTACTCATAACTTCCTAGTTGAGCTATCACAAGTTCTTTCTCTCTACTATTGTTAAGCACTGCGTAAACTGTTGGCGCTATCTAAATCCTGTATAATAATAATTATATCTGAGACATTTTGGTTTCCCATGTGGGGAGACAAAAATCTTAATTTCAGGCTGGGAGCAGAGCAGCAGAGTTGATAGGGCCTACAAATTTATTTATTTTTTTTCACTAACTGGAGTCTCTCAATCCACAGCCTGTTTCCACATAAGGGTCATGCCTAGTACACACGATCGGTTTTCCCGACAGTCAAAAGCCCGCTGGAAAAACCGAGGGGAAAACAGAGAGCCGTCCCCTTTCCCCTGTACACACGGACGGTTTTCCCAGCAGGAAAACTGCCAGGAGAACTTTGGTCGGGAAAAACAGCCGTGTGTATGCTCCCTCGCAGTGTTTCCCATAGAAAAACTGAGGGGAAAAAAACTCTGCGATTGGCGGCGAGAAAAAAGAGAACATGTTCTCATTTTTTAAACCGCAGTTTTCCTGTCGGGAAAACTGCTAAGGAGCATACACACAACCGGTTTTCCCGGCCAAAGGAAAACACGTCAGTTTTCTGGACGGAAAAAACGATCGCGTGTACTAGGCATCAAGGTCTCCTGCAGCATCAACTGTATATCCGCTAATAAAAACAGGACATTCAATGGCCTCCTAATGATACAGATCATTCAAGGTAATATCTAGATTTGCTGAATTATTTGGTGCACACAGACTAGATGTATGTAATTTGTGGCTAATATGCATGACTTAAAATAAATCTTTTGTGCCTGTAGTTCAGTTTTAAAAACATTTTTCACCAATCCAAGTTAACTTTACACACACGCACGATATGCAAAATAATTAGAAAAACTACAATTTCCTAGCATATTATTAGATTATTAAAGTAAACAAAGTTTATCTGATCCTATATAATGTCATACACTACTTATCAGATATATTAGGATATTATGTCTGGGTATGTTTTTTTTTTGCTATTGTTGGAAAAGCATTCCAACTTGTAAATGACCAAGAAAATAAGTTAGATAAATGAACTATGTTTCATGTAAAAGTGTTTTTTAACATTCGATCCTATACATCAAAAGTTGGGTGTATAAAGAAGTAATGAACTTGTTCAGTAAAAGTCTCAGTGCTGAATCGTGACATTTCCTCCATTGGGGCCTATGGAGAAAAGGCTGAGTATGGGTAGCGAACAGCCCCCAGCAGCAGAAATGAGATCCATTTTAGCATAGTCTGTTGCTGGCTGCTTGGTGATCTGAGGTGTGTATAGAGAGGTATACATTGCACAGGGAAGGCAATGAGGGGCTGACAGTATTAAAGACCATTTCAATAAAAACATGTTCTTATTTTTTTATTTTAGATAGAGTAGTAAATGTTTAGAACCCCTGCTGTTTTTTCTTCTAGCATTCTTTACTAGGTAGACACCAAGAAGTGAGAGGAAGCATCTCCAAAAGGAAAGAGAACAAGGGTCCCATTTTGAAGGTCTACCTGTAACAATGACAAGTGTAAAATTCTGTATTTCCCATCACTTACTTTCTCACAATGAGCTGCAGGACGTTAGAAAGGATGAATCTCTCTGATGAAGACAGAGACAATCAGAAAAACCTAACATGGTTTTCAGTCCTCACTCTGTCCAAAATAACAAAAAAAACACTTTAGAGTAGAGATAAGCGTTAAGCTTTTCAAGTTATGCTTTTAGCAAGACAAATTTAATAGTAGTGGACCTTAAGGATACTTCAAAATCTCTACATGTCTCTCTTCTGAGATTATTTAGGTTGAGATTTAATTCCATGTACACAGCAAATGTAACAAATTAGGGCAGATCTTGGATTTTTGATAATCCCTTACTTCCATTTGTGTCTGTCCAGCATGTATTACTTCCATTTAATTCTTCTGTACATCCTCTGATTTAGTAGTGTTCAACTCCAGTCAGACAGACTGACAGAACATGTTTTTATCACTACCAGATGGGGACACAGCTATATTAACCTTTTGCCGACCGCGCCATAGCAGAAATACTGCTACAGCGCGGCCGGGTTATTGTGACAGGACGTCCATGGGACGTCCTCGTACACCTCCGTGTCTCGCGCGCGTCCTGCGACGCGCTCGCGGGAGTGTGTGTGCTTGCCGGGTCCAGGAGACCCGGCGCAACAGAGATCGCGGTGAAGAGCCAATGAAAGCGGCTCTTCACCACCTGATCGCTCCCTCCAATGAGGGAGCGATCAATAAACAGTAACAGTAAACAAAAACAGGTCACTCAAAGGTCTCCTTCTCTTCTCTCCTCACCCTGTTACAGAGTGTGAGGAGAGAAGACATTTTAAAGTGAGTGTCGTTTTTTTCTTGTGCCCAGCAGTGCCTAGCAGTGCTCATCTGTGCCACACAGTACCCATCTGTGCCACACAGTACCCATCTGTGCCCTTACAGTACCCATCTGTGCCCCTACAGTGCCACTTCAGTCCCCACCAGTGCCAATACAGTCCCCACCAGTGCCAATACAGTCTCCACCAGTGCCAATACAGTCCCCACCAGTGCCACCTCTGCCACTTCAGTGCCACCTCTGCCACTTCAGTGCCCATTGGTGCTGCTAGTGTCCATAAGTGCCACTACAGTGTCCGTCAGTGCCACTACCGTGCCCAGTGCCACTACAGTGCTTATCGGTGCTGCCAGTGTCCATCAGTGCCACACCAGTGCCCAGTGCCACTACAGTACTCATCAGTGCCAATCAGTGCACCACCAGTGCCACTACAGTGCTCAGTGCCGTCAGTGCTCCATCAGTGCCACTACAGTGCTCATCTGTGCCGCCAGTGTCTGTCAGTGCTCATCAGTGCTACACCAGTGCTCATCTGTGCCACCAGTGTCCGTCAGTGCACCATCAGTGCCACTACAGTGCCCATTTGTGCCACCAGTGCTCCATCAGTGCCACCAGTGCTCCGTCAGTGCCACTACCGTGCCCAGTGTCACTACAGTGCCCATCGGTGCCATCAGTGCCCAGTGCCACATTAGTGCCATCAGTACCACATCAGCGCCACTATAGTGCTCATCTACACCACTACAGCGCTCATCAGTGCCACTAGAGTGCCCAATAGTGCCCATAAGTGAGTGCTCATCAGTGGATCCTCATCACCGCCGCCTTATCAGTGCATATCAGTGGCAGATAATCAGTGCACCCTCATCAGTTCCCATCAGTGCACCCTCAGTACCCATCAGTGCACACTCATTAGACCAGCCTCATCTCATCAGCACCCATCAGTGCAGCCATATCTGTTCCAGTTTCCCTACCATAGTTTGTCACCACAGCCCACAGTCACCAGTATGGCAAAAAGGTTTTTTACCACTCAGCAGGCATACGAACATATGTGCTTGACCGACGAGAGCAGCGGGGAGCTCTCTGATTCTGATTCAGAATATGAACCGGTTGGAAGCACTGGGTCTTCTACAGATTCAGAGGAAGAGCAAAGTGTGCCCATGAAACGAAGGCGTTCTGACATGGGGCAGCAGGCTACCACAAGTAGCGCTGTGGCATCAACCAGCAGCTCGCAGCCATCCACCAGAAATACAGTGGCATCAACTAGCAGCTCAGTACCATCCAGGAGAAATGAAGTACCACTGCAGCAAAGGCCAATAACCAGCAGAGTGTCATCTCAGCCCCAAAGGGTTAGGACCCATGCCAGCCTTCCCTATGCCCTTGAAAACCCTACGTGGCTTCCCCCCAATTCCGGAGCAGCAAACGTCCCCCCTTTCACCGCCCAGCCAGGTGTTAAGGTGAACACAGAGAACTTTGCCCCTATTGATTTTTTTAATTTAGTTTTTACCCCAGACCTATTATCCTCCATTGTGGCCCAGTGCAACCTCTATGCACAGCAATTCATAAGAGACAACCCTGATTCAAGTTACGCCCGTCCCTATCAATGGAAAGCATTGACAGTGGAGGAATTTAAATTATTTTTAGGCCTAACGTTCAACATGGGGCTCTCAAAAAAAAATGAATCATACTCATATTGGTCCAAAAAACCCATCCACCACATGCCAGTCTTTTCATCCATTATGTCAAGAACCAGATACCACAGGATAATGCGTTTCCTCCATTACAATGACAACGACCAGTGCCCTCCCCGAAATGACCCATCACAGGACAAATTATTTAAAATTCGGCCACTTCTAAACTTTTTCTCAGAGAAATTTCCCCAGTTATTTGTCCCCGACCAAAATATTTCCGTGGATGAGTCATTGGTCCACTTCACAGGCAGGCTTGGCATCAAGCAGTTTATCCCAAACAAAAGGGCCCGATATGGGGTTAAGCTCTACAAGCTATGTGACCGGGTCACGGGGTATGTCTACGCCTTCCGGGTCTACGAAGGGAAGGACACCCAACTGCAGCCCCCTGAATGTCCAGAATATATCGGAGCCAGCGGAAAGATTGTTTGGGAGCTAGTATATCCACTCCTTGGAAAGGGTTACCACCTTTATGTGGATAACTTCTATACTAGCTTGCCCCTCTTCCGCAACCTTCACCGGATGGGCACTCCAGCGTGTGGTACAGTGCGACCCAATAGGAAGGGTTTCCCGCAAAGGCTCATTATGGAAAGACTGCAAAAAGGGGAGACGGCGTCTTTGCGGAATGAAGAAGTATTGGCTATCCGGTGGAGGGACAAACGAAACGTCCACATGCTCTCAACGATACATAATGACACCTACGTGGAAATCCCCAAAAGAAACGGCCCTGTCCAAAAACCGGCATGTGTTCATGACTATAATCTGTTCATGGGGGGAGTAGATTTCAATGATCAGATGCTCGAACCATACCTTCCCACAAGAAAAAGCCGCTATTGGTACAAAAAGGTCTCCATATATCTTTTCAGTTTGGCCATTTACAACACTTATGTCGTTTACCGTAAATCTACAAGTAACCCCTTATCTTATCTTTATTACCAAGAAGAAATTGTCTCCTCCCTTTTGTACCCTGACGATTCACCAGATGTCATTCGCTCTGATTGCGTGAGCAGACTCCATGAACGACACTATATTGATAAACTCCCCCCCCATGAATCAGGCCGAAAACGTCAGAAGAGATGCCGTGTGTGCACCAAAGCAGGAACTAGAAGAGACACTATATATTATTGCCCTGACTGTCCTTCCCAACCAGGCCTTTGTTTCAATCAATGTTTCCGCCGTTACCATTCTTTTCTAAATTTTTAGGAAAGTATGGTAAACGTAATTGTCATTTACCGCCACACCTCTTATGCCACTGTACATACCGCTGCCTGCTCCAGAACTGACCCTGGCTTGTTATACGACTACTCTTCTGCCTAACGATAAACTATACCTACCTCTGCCTGCTCCGGAACCGACCCTGGCTTGTTATACGACTACTCTTCTGTCCAACGCTAAACTGTACCTACCTCTGCCTGCTCTGGAACTGACCCTGGCCTGTTATACGACTATGCTTCTGCCTAACACTAAACTGTACCTACTTCTGCCCGCTCTGGAACTGACCCTGGACTGTTTGACCACGCTTTTTGCCTGCCCCTTGGATTGATCTTTTACCCTGCTATGCTAGTGGGAACACAGGGGTCTCACATATGTGAGGGGCTCCAGAATTGTTTTTCTGGATGAAAAAACTAGTTTTTTAGTTTTCTCATTCCCGGATTAGGGTCTGGTTGCCCGGAGGCTTCAAAGAGATTTGGGTGGGAGAAGCCTCTACCCATGTCCCCCTTCTTTCCTGGCCTGCTACTTGGACCATGTTCCTGCTTACTACCAGGACCAATATTTTGGCACTGCTGGCAATGTCTCTACTTGCACTGACCCTGGACTGTAACCCTGCCAGTACTGACTATGGACAATATTTCTGCCTGGACAATTCCATTCACCGACGCTGACCACGTCCCTGCCTGCTGCCTGGATCAGGGCTCTCCTCCTGTGGACAACTGGACTACTAAAACCACAGGTAATATTTTGTTTACCCATTACTCAGCAAAATGTATTTTAGGGTGTAATTTTTGGTATGTATATGCTAGAAATATGAAGGGCCTTCAAAAATGGGATAGATTGTAAGGAAATTAAATGCGTAATTTATGTCCCTAGAACACTTGATGGTTCTTCTTGGATGTTGGGCCTCTATGTGGCCAGGCTGTGTAAAATTCTCACACATGTGGTATCGTCATACTCGGGAGGAGCAGGAGAATATATTTTGGGGTGTCATTTTGGCTATGTACATGCTATGTGTTGGAAATATCTTATAAATGGACAACTTTGTGTAAAAAAAATGCGTTTTCATTTTTTTTCCACATTTTCCCCAAACTTCTGGAAAAAGATGAACTTTTCAAAAGACTCATTATGCCTCATAGATTATACGTTGGGGTGTTATCTTTCCAAAATGGGGTCACTTTGTGGGGGTTTCCATTGTCTTGGTGCTCCAGGGCCTTCAAAAGTGTAATAGGTGGTTGAGAGATTAGATGTGTAATTTATGCTCCTAGAATGCTTGAAGTTGCTACTTCGGTGTTGGGCCTCTGTATGTGGCCACGCTGTGTAAAAGTCTCACACATGTGGTATCGCCATACTCAGGAGGAGCAGCAGAATATATTTTGGGGTGTAATTTTTTCTATGTACATGCTATGTGTTGGAAATATCCTATAAATGGACAACTTTCTGTAAAAAAAAATGCGTTTTTATTTTTTTCCACATTTTCCAAAAACATCTGGAAAAAAATGAACTGTTCAAAAGACTCATTATGCCTCATAGATTATACGTTGGGGTGTTAGCTTTCCAAAATGGGGTCACTTTGTGGGCGTTTCCATTGTCCTGGTGCTCCAGGGCCTTCAAAAGTGTAATAGGTGGTTGAGAGATTAGATGTGTAATTTATGCTCCTAGAATGCTTGAAGTTGCTACTTCGGTGTTGGGCCTCTGTATGTGGCCACGCTGTGTAAAAGTCTCACACATGTGGTATCGCCATACTCAGGAGGAGCAGCAGAATATATTTTGGGGTGTAATTTTTTCTATGTACATGCTATGTGTTGGAAATATCCTATAAATGGACAACTTTCTGTAAAAAAAAATGCGTTTTTATTTTTTTCCACATTTTCCAAAAACATCTGGAAAAAAATGAACTGTTCAAAAGACTCATTATGCCTCATAGATTATACGTTGGGGTGTTAGCTTTCCAAAATGGGGTCACTTTGTGGGCGTTTCCATTGTCCTGGTGCTCCAGGGTCTTCAAAAGTGTAATAGGTGGTTGAGAGATTAGATGTGTAATTTATGCTCCTAGAATGCTTGAAGTTGCTACTTCGGTGTTGGGCCTCTGTATGTGGTCATGCTGTGTAAAAGTCTCACACATGTGGTATCGCCATACTCAGGAGGAGTAGGAGAATATATTTTGGGGTGTCATTTGTGGAATGTACATGCCATGTGAGAGAAATAACCTGTTATAATGACAATTTGGTGTGAAAAAAATAAAAATAAAAAAAAATCTTAATTTTGCAAAGAATTGTGGGAAAAAATGACAACTTCAAAAAACTAACTATGCCTCTTACTAACTACCTTGGGATGTCTACATTCTAAAAAGGGGTCATTTGGGGGGTATTTGTACTTTGCTGGCTTGTTAGGGTCTCAAGAAATGAGATAGGCTGTCAGCACATCAGGTGTGATCAAATTGATCAATTTTCAGTGATTGGCACCATAGCTTGTAGATCCTATAACTTTCACCCAGACTAAATAATATCCACTAATTTGGGTTATTTTTACTAACGATATGTAGCAGTATACATTTTTGCCAAAATTTATGAAGAAAAATGACTTATTTGCAATATTTTATAATAGAAATGAAGAAAAATTCATTTTTTTTACCAAATTTTCAGTCTTTTTTCATTTATATCACAAAAAATAAAAAACCCACAGGTGATCAAATACCACCAAAAGAAAGCTCTATTTGTGGGAAAAAAAGGACGGAAATTTCATATTGGTACAATGTTGCATGACTGAGTAATTGTCATTCAAAATGTGAGAGCACCGAAAGCTGAAAATTCGTCTGGTTAGGAAGGGTGTTTAAGTGCCCAGTGGTCAAGAGGTTAAATACTAACCTCAGTCAGATGACAACACTAACTCACCTGTAAGTAATAAATAATCAGCAGCTGAGGCACTTTCAAGCATTTTAGGATTGCAGTAAAACATGTTAGACATGCCCAAAAATGGACCTCCTTAGCCATATGCAGTGGTTTGGCCATTTTACACCCTAAAATATTTACTCCTCAGCCAATTGATATGTTCATCAAACTGAGTCAGCTCATGTGTTTAACCGCTTGAGGCCCGCGCTATAGTCAAATGACGGCTACAGCGCGGGCCTGGAAATCCAGGAGGACATCAATAGACGTCCTCCCCTTTGCACGCGCAACGTGCACGCACAGTGATGACCGCGTCACTGAGACTCGGTGGATCACAGATTCGTGTAAGGGGCCAGTCCCAGCCCCTTACCATGTGATCAGCTGTCAGCCAATGACAGCTGATCACATGATGTAAACAAAGGATCTGTAATCTGCTTTTTTTTCTTCTCACGCTGTCAGCGTGCGGAGAAAAAAAAAGATCACTGGCTTTCACAAAGGACATCGGTCCCGAAGAGGAAGTAGGCACATCTGCCTCTGCTGTGCCCAAAAATACCCCCTGCCAGTGCCACCTGCCACAGTGCCCGCAGTGCCACCTCTCAATGCCTGTAGTGCCACCTATCAATGCCCGCAGTGCCACCTATCAATGCCCACAGTGCCACCTATCAATGCCCACCTGTGATGCCAATCAGTGCCACCTTGTAATGCTGCCTATCAATGCCCATTATTGCCACCCATCAGTGCCCATCACTGCCACCTATCAGTGCCCATCACTGCCACTTATCAGTGCCACCTATCAATGACACCTATTAGTGCCACTTCTCAGTGCCCACCAGTGCCACCTATCAGTGGAGATCAAATACCACCAAAAGAAAGCTCTATTTGTGGGGAAAAAATTATAAAAATGTCATTTGGGTACAGTGTTGCATGACCGCGCAATTGTCAATCAAAGTGCGACAGCGCTGAAAGTTGAAAATTGGTCTGGGCAGGAGGGTAGTTTAAGTGCCCAGTAAGCAAGTGGTTAAAGCAGGTCTAAATGTTTAAGTGAAAAAAACTCCTCACAGTAAATTGCAATGCATTTAGTAAAATGTAATGTATATTCTTATGTACTCCATTGATGTAATAATTTTGCAGACCTTGCTGGCCTCTAATAAAAAGTGATAGCTATGTGGGAAGGATGTCCTTTGCTATAACCACTTGATCAGGCTCAGTGTTATAATATAAACTGTAGCTCCAGTATTCCCTTACCCATGCAAGAACATTTGAGAGTATCTAATCAAAGATGAACCTTCTGTTTCAATGGATGTCCATATTTTGACTTTGACAGGAAAAAGTACTAAACCAAATACACAAGTAAGAGGATGGGAAATGTTGTACACAGAGCAACATCTCTATTTATATATTGTTTTTATTTCCTTGATTTTAAATTTAATTTGCTACCAACATTTGCTACCAACATAAACTCTATTAAATGCGGCTTTAATCTCATAGCAATGCAGTAGTTGGCGAAGCAAAAAGGAAAACAAATTTTAACATCAGAAATGCATATCTGAATTGGAAGCAAGATGATAATTAGGATGATTTTGTGGGCAGGACAGGAAGCCAGAGTATGTTAGGCATATTGGTTGGTTTTGCAGCCATTACTCGAGTCTATTGTTAGATGAGAATAGCGCCATCAGCTTGAGTGAATCTTTGTCTAGGCTATTATGGTCTCAAAGGACAGGCAATCTTTGTTCAGTTAAGGTGGCTGCTCTAATTTCTCGCTGCTATTTCAAAAGAATGCATCTTCAATTATTCTTTTAGACATACATGTAAAAAAGGATAGATTGATGTAGACAATTTAATCAAAATGCAATAAAGGGAATAGAAACTGCAAGATTATTTTTGGTCCTCTGGGAGCACCTGCCCTAATCTGCAATAGAGTTGGGCAAGCAGTTCCAGCTGAGCAAAAGTGCGGCCCGAACATTGCTTGTTTACCCATTCAGCAAGCACCCAAATTTTCAGAGCGCTCATTGAGATGTTTGCCCACTGAGCGCCCCATAATGGCCCTATTTGGATAAAGCAATGCACCTGACTGCTGCAGTTTTTCTGACTGTGGCGCTGTTGTTCCCCCTTTTTAATTTCTTTTTATCATTTTTACATTTCTGTCGGTAAGAAATCCTTAATTTAAAGTGCACCAAATACCACTTTTCTTTGAATAAAGTGCATCCAATTACACATTTCCCAGTATCAATTAAATTTGTGTAATAAACCCCCCCTCCCATCATGTCTGGGAGGCCATCAAGGAGAGGCAGACGTTCCCATGCCACTGTGAGGGGGCCAGCAGCATCTGTGCCCACAGGCAAAGGTGGACCGGGTTCGTCCTTTAGGAAGGGCACGTTTTTGTCTGTTTAGTGATGTTGCCCATGCTATCCAGCCACAGCATGCAGAGGAGGTGGTAGACTGGCTTTCTAAAGCATTCTCATTCTTCTCATCCTCTATTATCCAAGCTGAGACTAGTGTGCAGTCCACCACAGCTGCCAGAGTGGCTTATTCTGCCATAGCCCCAGCATCATGCATGGAGGAGTTAGCTGACTTATTTGAACACAGTGTTGGCCACTTGCTTCTTGATGATGCACAAGCATTACTTGATTCTGATGTTGGTTCTGAGGCTGAGAAAAGGAGCAACATGAGCCTAAAGATAGGGGAGAACACTGATAAACAACAAATTGTCAGTCATGTTCCCCCAGCTGCAGCGTATTGCCAAGTTGGCTCCAGTGATGATGAGGATGGAGCGGATGATGAGCTCACTGATGTGACTTGGGTGCCGGATAGAGCAGAGGAGGAAATTGAGAGGGAGGCACAACCCCAACAAGGCAGGATATCCTCCAGAGTCTGCATCTGCATCATATGGTGGAAGATTATCTAGGGACGAAAACAGACATGAAGAGCATTCCAGTAGACTATCCACTGGGTTATTGGGTCATGAGAATAGACCACTGGCCAGAACTTGCCCAGTATGCAATTGAGGTGCTAGGCTGCCCTGCATCCGGCGTGCTTTCCGAATAGGCATTCAGTGCTGCTGGAGGTTTTGTGACAAACAAAAGAGCGTGCCTGTCCACAGACTCTGTTGACCGACTGACATTTGTCAAAATTATTTAGTCCTGGATTAGAAACAGCTATCAAGCAATTGATACCGATGTCACTGATTAAATATTTTTGGGATCTGGAATCTCTGCAAGACTGTCTAGGCTGCCTAGCTTTGTGGGTGTTAATTTTATCTTGAACTCATTTTTTGTATAGGTTTAATGGCCTCAATTAACACCCAATAACCAATTTTTCTGCGCCCGTTTGACAGGTGCATATAATTTAATTTTTTTACAGCAATGCCAATTCTTGCTTTCACCAAAAGAACCTCTACAGGGTTATGGTGTGAAGACACCACCAATACCCAAATCCCAATTTTTCCACACCTGTTTGACAGGTGCATTTACTTAAAAATCTTTATGGAAAGGCCAATTCTGGCTTTCATCAATAGTACCTCTAGCCATGTCCTGCTCTATTTGGCGGTGTGTTCTCAGAGCATTCCACAAGGAAGTTTTTTATTCCTTTCACTGGTCTGTAGATCAGCGGCGGAATGAGTTTGCCACTAAACCCAAAACCTGAGTGTACTATAATTTGTCTTCTTCACATAAGGCTTGCTCACTGCGGTAAAAAAAAAAATTCTTTCCATCCAAAGTCTGTCAAAGAGACACCAGATTTTATCCAAAAGATCTATAATCTTGCTCCGAGTGCACTAAATTGTGACCTCATCATACAGACTGACTCCCCAAGCCGTTGTTTACATAATAAAGAAAGCTTGCAAGGAAAATCAATTTAAGAGCCCATTCACACAGGGGCAACACAACTTCCAGCGCGACTTTGGGAGGCAACTTGAACAAGACTTGAGTATGAATCACAGCGCGACTTGGGGTGACTTCAGCGCGACTTGGGGTGACTTACAATGCTACTTGAAGTCGCCTCTAGGAGGGGGAACTTCATGAAAAATGTTAAATAAAAAAACGGCATGGGTTCCCCCTCCAGGAGCATACCAGGCCCTTAGGTCTGGAATGGATTTCAAGGGGAACCCCCTACGCCGGAAAAACAGGTGGTGATGACATAATTATCCCGCCCCCTTATGTCGTCACCACCCGGAGCATGATGGGACTGTGACGTCATAAGAGGCCTATATAAATCGTTGCGCACTGCACACCTGGCATTACAGCGGGAGGGAGCGTCGAGTCAACATCGAAGAAAAGAAGAGGGAAGAAGGCGAGTCAGAGGACCAGGCCCCTGCTAGTAAAAGAGCTGGAACAAGATAGCGGAGGTGTCCGGCAGAAGGTAGAAAGAAGCGGAGAGCGGAGAAATTGGAAGACCCCTGAAGTCGGAAGAAGACCCCCCCGGAGCTGCCTAATAAATTACTTTAAAAACCTGTCTAGTGTTTTTTTTTCTTGACACTTTCCCCCCCCAGGTGAATGGGTAGGGGTACGATGTACCCCATACTCATTCACATAGGGTGGGGGGCCGGGATCTGGGGGGCTCCTTCTTAAAGGGCGATCCCAGATTGTGATATGCCCCCCGCCCGCAGACCCCGATAACCAATGGCCAGGGTTGTCGGGAAGAGGCCCTTGTCCCCATCAACATGAGGACAAGGTGCTTTGGGGTGGGGGGGGCTGCAGGGCGCCCCCCTGCCCCAAGGCACTCATCCCCCCATGTTGAGGGCATGCGGCCTGGTACGGTTCAGGAGGGGGGCGCTTGCTGGGCTGAGTGCTCAGGTAAGGGTCTGGTTTGGATTGTGGGGGGACCCCTACACTGTTTTTCAGCATAGGGGTTTCCCCATGAAATCTATACCAGACCCAAGGGCCTGGTATTCTCCTGGAGGGGAACCCATGCCGGTTTTTTATTTAAAATTTCGTGTGGAGTTCCCCTGTGGGAGGGAGGGGTCTGCCTAAGAACAGGTTCACACTGGGGCGACTTCCTGTAAACTTGCCTCACCATGAACAGGGATCCTACTTGGAGGTGACTTACATTGAAATCAATGGGTACAAGTCGCCTAGAAGTCGGATTGAAGTAGTACAGGAACCTTTTTTCAAGTCGGAGCGACTGCAGTAGTGTGCATTAAGACGGCTCCATTCACTTACATTGATTTCTTCATGCAGCGCAACTTGAAGCGACTAGGGGCAACTTGAAGTCGGATCCAAAGTCGGACCTATGTGAATGGGCTCTAAATGTAATGTTTTTATTTGTATTTGGCAGTATTGCTCGATACACTGTACAGATGCACCACTTTACAGGCTGACCCCCCAGGCACTATATTTAAAATAAACATTTTAATTTTTATTGTTTCACTGTATGAATTATTAAAATCACTGCTCCTTTAGAAACAATATTTTTTAATGGTTTTTTTCATTGATACATGTCCCCCAGGGCAGTACCCGGACTCCCATGCCCTTTATATGGCCAATAAATTGTATATAAGCTTTTCAAAATGGACACTTATGATTTTTCAAGTTCAGTTCTTATAGACTTTAATAGGGTTTACGGTTCCAGTCTGAACTTTTGCAAAGTTCAAAAGTTCTGGCGCTAACCAAATCAAGGGTTGTTCGGCCCATCCCTAATCTGCAATAGGTAGTGAGCCGAACACTCAACCCCCCCCCCCTGACCCCCCCCCCCCCCCCCCCCCGGTATCAATGCAAAAAAAAGTTTTACAAATTTCTGTTTTTTCGGGAGCAGTGATTTTAATAATGCTTAAAGTGAAACAATAAAAGTGAAATATTTCTTTACATTTCGTACCTAAGGGGTGTCTATAGTATGCCTGTAAAGTCTCTGCCCAAAATTTTATTTCTAAAGGAAAAAAAGTGATTTATAATGAATTGTCGGGCCCCGGCAATACAGATAAAATTCATTGAAAAAAACGGTATGGGTCCCCCCCCAGTCCATAACCAGGCCCTTTGGGTCTGGTATGAATATTGAGGGAAACCACAAACCAAAATTTAAAAAAAATACGTGTGGGTCCCCCCAAATTCCATACCAGACCCTTCAGGTCTGGTATGGATATTAAGGGGAATCCTGTGCCAATTTTTTAAAAAAATGGCGCAGGAGTCCCCCTTCAGGTCTGGTATGGATTTTAAGGGGAACCACGCACCAAAATAAAAAAATGGCGTAAGGGTTCCCCTAAAAATCCATACCAGACGCTTATCTGAGCATGCAACCTTGGGGGTCCAAAGCACCAAGTCCCCATGTTGATGGGGACAAGGGCCTCATCCCCACAACCCTTGCCCGGTGGTTGTGGCGGTCTGTGCATGGGGGGGCTTATCGGAATCTGGAAGCCCCCTTTAACAAAGAGGACCCCCAGATCCAAGCCCCCCTATGTGAATTAGTAACGGGGTACATTGTACCCCTAGCATTTCGCAAAAAAAGTGTCAAAAATGTAAAAAAAACACAGGAAACATCTTATTAAAAAAAAAAAATTGAGCGATGTAAATCCATTCTCGAGTTTCCCGTGGTGTCATAGGGGTCGGGGTCACCTGTACACATCACCGGGTGGCCCCACCCTCAGCTAAATAACACTTGTTACAGCGGTATACATGTCACTCAGCGGCAGCTGGCCATGGAGGCATAGCTAGTGCGGCACTTTTTTTTTGTTACAGAACTCGAGAATGGATTTACATCACTGGAATCTTTTTTTTAATAAAGGACTTGTCCCAAGCTGGCTCTTGTGTTTTTTCAATTTTTTACACTTTTTTAAATGGTAGGGGTACAATGTACCCCGTTACCAATTCACATAGGGGGGCTGGGATTTGGGGGTTCCCTTTGTTAAAGGGGGCTTCCAGATTCCGATAAGCCCTCCGACCCACACACCCCCACAACCACCAGGCAAGGGTTGTGGGGATGAGGCCCTTGTCCCCATCAACATGGGGACTTGGTGCTTTGGACCCCAAAGCATCCTTCCCATGTTGAGGGCATGTGGCCTGGTACTGTTCAGGGGGGCGCTCTCTCGTCCCCCCCTCTTTTCTTGCAGCCTTCCAGGTTGCATGCTCGGATAAGGGTCTGGTATAGATTTTTGGGGGGACCCCCACGCCAGTTTTTTTTTGGTGCCGGGTTCCCCCTAATATCCATACCAGACCCGAAGGGCCACGCAATTGTTTTTTTTTTGGTTTGGGGGTCCCCTTAATATTCATTTTGTGCAGGGACTGTTCTAAACACTGGAAAAATGTGCCACTTTACAGGCATACTGTAGACACTCCTCAGGTATGAAATTTAAAGGAATATTTAACTTTTTTTGTTTCGTTTTAAGCATTATTAAAATCACTGCTCCTGAAAAAATGACAGTTTTTAAAACCTTTGTTTGCATTGATACATGTCCCCTGGGGCAGGACCCAGGTCCCCAAAAACGTTTTATGACACTACCATGCATATAAGCCCTTAAAATTATCACTTTTGATTTCTCCTATAGACTTTCTCCTATAGATTTTAAAGGGTGTTCCGCTGCTTTCGAATTTGCCACGAACACCCCAAATTGTTGGCTATTCAGCGAACAGGCGAACACCCGATGTTCGAGTCGAATTTACGTTCGACACGAACATCAAGCTCATCCCTAATCTGCAAGTATGCTTATCATATTCACGCATTATGGGGCTTTCATCTTCTTATACTCTTCCTTCAGTTTCAGGGTCTTCAGCTATCTTGAATGATTAACTACATTTTTTTTCTATATGTAGCATGTTATTTTATGTGTACAAAGGGCAGTTATTTATGTTCCTTATTCATGCAGTCTTTGCTTACTATTTTGCAGTGGTAAACAATACTGTAGTCAAATTATTTGCTTCTCTTCATAATGAAAGTCTATAAGCTGCCTGATTCATAGGGGTTGATTTATTAAAGGCAAATACTTTGCCTTGGAAGTTTCCCCAGAAAATAGTGAATGTGGTGAAATTTTTACTATGCAAAGAAAGCCCAATCCTGTGCAAGCAAAATAAAAAAAACTGAATTTTTGCTTGCACATTACTGGATGATGGAAGCCAGAAGAGCTTTACCTCATTCACTAATCACGGGGAAGTCCCTATGCAAAGTGCAACTTCCATTGCAAAGTTAACAGTCTATTTGTATTTAGCAAACCAACCCCATTAAAAACATTGCACTTCCCGTATGACTGAGATCAATGGCTGATAATTGTGGTTTCTAGTTTACCCTGCCTTCACAGGCTGATCTAGGAATGTCTGCATTTAAAACAATAACAATATGGAAGAGAAAGGCTTTAAAAAGGTGAATCTCATATATAAAAAAGGATAATTCAAAATATATGCTCACCAAAAAAACTATAATTTCCCTTTAAAGTATAACACCTTCTGTTTTGTTATTTATTACATTAACTATTAGATATTATTTTTTTATCTCTTCACCATATGTTGTCTTGCATAGCTCCCAACTTTTTCTGGTTTTGAGGGACTGTCCCGTTTTTGGAACAATGTCCCTCTGTCCCTCTCTCCTCCTCATTTGTCCCTCATTTGGTCTGATCTATATATTTGTATTTAAAATGCACTATTTATCTTTAATATAGTGTTTCCCAGTGCTAAACCTTTCATCCAATTTCTAAATTGCTGCATTTGTAAATTTCAAAAGTCAATATAAAGTAATATTAGTGGTAAAAAAAAGCACTCGTAATAATTTTTTGGGTTTAATTCTTCTTCAAGGGGGTGTGACAGGGGGTGTCTTATGCCTACATCTTTTTGCTAATAGGTGTCCCTCGCTCACATCTCAAAAGTATCTAAATGTTGCTTGACCTGTGCAGGTCCCCAGAAAATGTGTTTATAGCATATGAGCAATGGAAGTGTTGTGAATAGCACAAACACTGCTTTATAAATATTAGGGTTGTCCAGATACCGATACCAGTATCGGTATCGGGACCGATACCGAGTATTTGCGGGAGTACTCGTACTCGCGCAAATACCCCCGATACCTAAATAGAATACTTTCCCCCCCCTTCCCCCCCCCCCCCCCGCCGCTGCCGCCGCATCGAGGGACATGGCTAGAGGGACATTGCTGCATATGTGAGGGACATGGCTAGAGGGACATTGCTGCATATGTGAGGGACATGGCTGCATATGTGAGGGACATAGCTAGAGGGACATGGCTGCATATGTGAGGGACATGGCTAGAGGGACATGGCTGCATATGTGAGGGACATGGCTAGAGGGACATGGCTGCATATGTGAGGGACATGGCTGCATATGTGAGGGACATGGCTAGAGGGACATGGCTGCATATGTGAGGGACATGGCTAGAGGCACATGGCTGCATATGTGAGGGACATGGCTAGAGGGACATGGCTGCATATGTGAGGGACATGGCTGCATATGTGAGGGACATGGCTAGAGGGACATGGCTGCATATGTGAGGGACATGGCTAGAGGGACATGGCTGCATATGTGGGGGACATGGCTGCATATGGGGGGGGGGACATGGCTGCATTTGGGGACACATTTAAAAAAAGTATCGGTATTCGGTATCGGCGACTACTTGAAAAAAAGTATCGGTACTTGTACTCGGTCCTAAAAAAGTGGTATCGGGACAACCCTAATAAATATTATCCTAAGGTTTACAGATTTTAAAAATCTCGTTTTGCCCTATATCCTAAATGAGCTGAATTTTATTTATTACTGCATTACTACTGTAAACCCTATATACAATTGCAGGGCAGAGTATATGGACTTGCACCTCCAGCTTTACACTGTGGCCTTGCTGAGCACCTTTAAACTTAAGCCCTGTACACACGATCGGTCCATCCGATGAAAACGGTCTGATGGACCGTTTACATCGGTTCACCGATGAAGCTGACTGATGGTCAGTCGTGCCTACACACCATCGGTTAAAAAAACGATCGGGTCAGAACGCGGTGACATAAAACATAACGACGTGCTGAAAAAACGAAGTTCAATGCTTTCAAGCATGCGTCGACTTGATTCTGAGCTTGCGTGGATTTTTAACCTGCCTACAAACGATCGTTTTTTTTCTATCGGTTAGGAATCCATCGGTTAAATTTAAAACAAGTTGGCTTTTTTTAACCGATGGATAAATAACCGATGCGCCCACACACTATCGGTTTGGACCATCAGACCCCTCTCATCGGTTTAACCGATCGTGTGTACGCGGCCTTACTGTCACTTTTCCTATAAGGGTCAGCAAAACAGATTCCAAACACAGTACAGAGCAATGCATTTAATAATGTGTTTTATATAAATAAAGCTTTAGATGCTTGTGTATATGTATTTCATGTATATTTGCTATTTATGTCTCTTACACCACTTTCACGTCTTTGAATTTTCCTAATAAAACCTATTACTGCAGATATGGTCAGCATTGCATTTTGTTAAACATCCCAGGCTGATGTTTGATGCAGTTTGCTGCCTGTTGGGGAAGAACATAATAAATAAGTCAACATAATTTACACTTAAACTGAAAAGGAAATTCATAATCCCTCTCCACAACACTTTCCATTAAAAACCGAATGAGCAGGAGAACAGTGAATCAAATTATGCTGATTGTTTTGCTCCTGTGTTTTAGGTGTGAATAAATCAAAATTTATGACAATGTAGAACGACCTCTAAATTGAGCAATATTCAGCATTGCAAATATAACATTAGCTTTCCTTTAAATCAAATATTTACACAGGAAACTTGCACAGCTCCCTCTAGTGTCTACATTGCTAAACTAGCTACAACTATTTTTCCATTTCAACTATTTTAAAGGAGAACTCCAGAAAAGCACACATTTCCAGAAGAGATATGTAAAGCTAATAGATATTTAAAATATCTGCTTTTGGATTTGTGATTGCATATTTAGATATAAAATCATTTGAAAGTGTTATAATTCCTCTTGTATTGATATGTATTGTAACTTTACTATCTACCTCCATTTTGTAAAGTGCTGTGCAAACAGTTGGCACTAAATAAATCCTGTTTAATAATAATAATAATAATAATAATAATAATTAAGTCCTAGACAACATAATAGCCACTAAGGCTTCTTGCACATGGACCTAATAATTTGCTAATGTTTATATACAGGATCTTACTAACAGAGGCTGCCAGAAAGATCCAAAGTAAAAAATACAAGTTATGTTCCTTAAAGACCATTAGCCAGATTCAGGTAGAGATACGACGGCGTATCAGTAGATACGCCATTGTAACTCCGAATATTGAGATACGCTTAAATGTTGCTAAGATACGACCGCCAGCGCTGTCGTATCTTAGCTGTCTATTTACGCTGGCCGCTAGGGGCATGTACGCTGATTTACGCCTAGAATACGTAAATCAGTGAGATACGCCTATTCACGAACGTACGCTTGCCCGTCGCAGTGAACATAAGCCGTTTACGTAAGGCGTTTTCAGGCGTAAAGATAAACCACTAAAAAGATGGCGCAGCCACTGTTAAGTATGGACGTCGGAACCGCGTTGAATTTGTCACGTTTTATGTTGTTTGCGTAAGTCGTCCGTGAATGGGGCTGGGCGTAATTTACGTTCACGTCGAAACCAATGAGTCTTTGCGGCGTAATTTGGAGCATGCACACTGGGATACGTTCGGAAAGCACGTCATTTACGTGGGGTCACAATTCATTTACATAAAACATGCCCACCTCTTCCACATTTGAATTGGGGGGGCTTAGGGCGGCCAATTTACGATACGCCACCGCAACTTACAGAGCAAGTGCTTTGTGAATACTGCACTTGCCTCTCTAACTTGCGGCGGTGTAACGTAAATGACATACGCTACGCCCGCACAAAGTTAAGCCGGCGTACGTGAATCTGGCTACATGTATATACACATGCACAGGTGCATAAACGTGAGCATGCATACACACATGTAAAATTCTTCTTTATCCCTTCAGCACATTGCCATACAAGGGCAGTACAGCATGCAGATCATGCTTAATTACTGTCCTGGGACTCGCAGCTGTTGCGTAGAACCCTGCATTAAGATTTATTAGAAGATTCATTTGTACACAGTGATGTATCAGAGGTTGTATAAAGCACCCACAAGATCATGGATGTATGCTCCAAATGCAGATAATATGCCTGTACAGCCAAATACATAAAGCTGTCAGTGTTTTCCATTTGTGCACTCTTACATACCTACGTATACTTGCATATACGCATGACTCTGAATGCATCTATGCATTACAGATGTTTGCACAGCTGTGTGCATTGAACTATAGACAGCAATGCACCTGTGTTCAGATCTGTAAAAAAAAAATGTAATATCCATGCTCAGTGTAAATCAGGAAAAATAGCAGCCACTTAACAAACCATGATACCAGTTAATAAATTAAAAATAGGAAAATAAGCAGAACTCTAAATAATGCAACAATATATAACATTCAGTTGTATAGCAAAAAATTCAAAAGTGTCCATGTGCAAAATAGAACTCAATCTTAATAATGCAACACCAAACAAATAAATAAGTGCAAACCAATGCAATGCTCCGAAAACGTCTTGTTGATGACGAAACGCGGTAGGGGTAGCCTACTAGAGACAACATGCACATGACCGACCGCTAACCAGTGGTGGTGTTTGAAGCCGACAGCCTGCTGCTCTTCTGTTATGCAAAACAAATGCTGTTTATGTTTTGTATAAAGGTAATTGTAGAAATCTTTTAAAAAAAATCTTTTACATTATGATGGGCTTCACTATGGGAGTTTTCCTTTTTTTTCATTGTGAGTTTCTCCTGTTTGATCGGTGATCCATTTGACAGTTACCCTCCTGGATAAACTTGCTGCTGCTTGTTTGACCATTATAATTTATGGTCCTGGACATCTGGTAAGAAGCCTGAGTGTGAGGGTGCTGCTGGTGACAAATTCATTTACTTTCACCCTGCATAGATCATTCCTACATTGGATTGTTTTGAAATTATGGACTGTTTATGATTTTTTTGGTGTTCCATTATTAAGATCAAGTTCTATTTTGCATATGGACACTTTTTCATTTTTTCTGTACTACTAAATGTTATATAGTGTTGCATTATTTGGAGCACTGCTTATTTTTCCTTTGTAAAAAAATGCTACAAAGATACAAATGTTTTCTTTTTCCTTTGCATGTGTTCAGGAGGACTTAGGCCCCATACACACGAGAGGATTTATCCGCTGATACGGTCCAGCAGACCGTATCCGCGGATAAATCCTCTCGAGGATTTGCGCGGATTTCCATGCGATGGAGTGTACTCACCATCGAATCGAAATCCGTGCCGAAATCCTCTGGCGATGACGTGGTGCGCCGTCGCCGCGATTATGACGCGGCGACGTGCGCGACGCTGTCATATAAGGAATTCCACGCATGCATCGAATCATTACAACGCATGCGGGGGATCCCTTCGGACGGATGGATCCGGTGAGTCTGTACAGACCAGCGGATCCATCCGTTGGGATGGATTCCAGCGGATAGATTTGATAGCATGTCATCAAATATTTATCCGCTGGAAATCCATCCCAGGGGATAAATATCCGTGGAAACAGATCTGCTGGAGTGTACACACCATAGGATCTATCCGCTGAAACCCATTCGCTGGGATTTTTCAGCGGATGGATTCTATCGTGTGTATGGGGCCTTACACTGTGTGGGGACGGTTTCACTGCGATTTGTAAAATGAGTCTGGTGTAATTTCATTCAGAGATTCATGGGAGGAACCAGGTGGTCTAGTTCTTTGCAATACTGAATCCTCTCTCATTCTTTCCTTTTATTAGGGAAATATCTTGTTAGCTGATGTGCTGGGATTTGCCACATTTATTGCATTCAATATTCTAGCTGACAATCAGGAAATAAAAGTATAGAGAGTTGAATATTATACGTTTAATGTTGTTTTTTTTTTTTTTCTGACAATAATTCAACTATTAAAATGTGTTATTTTAATGTACACTTTATGATGTATCAGTGGGACTTTTTACTGCTTACAATAAATGGCAATGTTTGGATTGCATTAATAACACCTCTGCTAGGTCAATAAATGGATTTACAGTAGCACTGTGGCACCCTATTCATTGTACTTGGCAATCTGTAGAAGCAATCTGAACAAAATTTGAAACAGTTTTTCTATGGTATAGTGTTACATTGTATTGCACCTATTAAAGTTATTAAACAAAAAAATCCAAGCCTGCACCATATTTTGTTACAGAAAAATTCTCCAATTTGACTACCATACAGTTGCATAGGTCTAGGCCAACATTCCAAATTAATTTTAATAAAGTGGGTTTAAACTAGGGTTGTCCCAATACCAATACTAGTTTCGGTATCCGGACCTATACTGAACATTTGCGCGAGTACTTGTACTCGCGCAAATGCTCCCGATGCCTGACCCGATACTTTTTTTTTTTTCGAGAGCTGGTGGAGGGGTTGGAGTGCGGGTGGAGAGGGGGCAGAAAGAGGGGAGCAGAGCAGTCCTCGTATGGAGGAGAGGAGAGCTGCTGCCGCTGCCGCCTGGTCCCCTAAGACAAAGCCAATTCCCCCCCCCCCCCCACCGCTGCCGACATCTAGTTAATTTGCGCTGCTTGGGGAACACAACAGTTTTCATTTGAATGGCTGTGTGTTCCCCGCCGCGCCTCATGTATAGACGCTCCCCCTTGCCCAGAAACTTTGATAGACAGATCACCCGTCCCAGGATTGGACGGGTGATCTGTCTATCAAAGTGGTCAGGCAAGGGGGAGTGTCTATACATGACGAAGCACGTCGGGGAACACACAGCTATTCAAATGAAAGCTGTTATATTCCCCCAGCGCTGATCAACTAGATGTCGGCAGCGGCGGGGGGGGGGGGGCTTGGCTTTCTCTTAGGGGACACAAGGCTGCATTAGGGACATGGCTGCATCTAGGGACATGGCTGTATCAGGGACATGGCTGCATCAGGGACATGGCTGAATTTAGGGACATGGCTGAATTTAGGGACATGGCTGAATTTAGGGACAAGGCTGCATTTTGGGACACAAGGCTGCATTTGGGGACACATGGCTGCATTTAAAAAAAAGTATCCGTAATCGGTATCGGTGAGTACATGAAAAAAAGTATCGGTACTTGTACTCGGTCCTAAAAAAAGTGGTATCGGGACAACCCTAGTTTAAACCCATTTGTACATGCTTTGAAAAATGTTTCGTGTGTAATAGCATAAACATTATGACCCACATAACACATAGAATTTGAATGATTGTGAACAGCTTTTTTGGCCCTGTTTTTTTACATGGTCATATGATCTTTTCCTGGGTCCAGTGGAGCTCATAATCAGATTGTGACATGTCCTGCACAGCTCACAGCTGTGTGTTCCTATCATATGGCAAAGGCTGCACCAAGCCAATTGGTGCTCTGGTGGTAGAGTGACCAATTGTTGAAAAACAATATTAATCCAAAACACTATAACATTGTGTAGGAATCTGCTGCCCTTTACTGTCTGTAATTGTAAATACTTGTGCCTTTACTATATGCAGTTAATTGTGTATGCACTTCCTGTGCCTGGAAGGCTGGGTTTATAAAAATCCAGAGGAAGGAAGTAGATAAAGAGGTTTTTGGAGATCGCATGTCTAAAAACAGGAGCTACATTTATTTCACTCAGGCCAGAAGCCGAGACTATTATGCAAGTATCGTCTTGATAAAGTCATTTGGATGATGAACATGGCCTACTGGCAATCAGGTGTGAGTCTGTGAGGCAAGGAGAAAAGCTGAGACACAGGACATCCAGCTTGAGCTCTGTGAAGAGCAGGAAGAGGGTTATCCAAGGCAGCCTGTGTACTGTCTTACATGTTATGCAGTCTGTTTCAAGTGCTTGTTTGTGAGTAGGGATGAGCTTCGAGTTCGAGTCGAACTCATGTTCGACTCGAACATTGCCTGTTCGCCTGTTCGGCGAACAACGAACAATTTGGGATGTTCGCGGCAAATTCGAACAGCCGCGGAACACCCTGTTAAAGTCTATGGGAGAAATCTAAAGTGCTAATTTTAAAGGCTAATATGCAAGTTATTGTCCTAAAAAATGTTTGGGGACCTGTGTCCTGTCCCAGGGGACATGTATCAATGCAAAAAAAAGTTTTAAAAACGGACGTTTCTTCGGGAGCAGTGAATTTAATAATGCTAAAAGTGAAACAATAAAAGTGAAATATTCCTTTAAATTTCGTACCTAAGGGGGGGGTGTAAAGTTAGCTTGTGAAATAGTGCATGTTTCCCGTACTTAGAACTGTCCCTGCACAAAGTGTCATTTCTGACAGAAAAAAAAGACATTTAAAACTGACTTGCAGCTATAATGAATTGGCGGCTCTGGCAATTCAGAGAGAATTCATTCATAAACCAAAAAAAGGCCCTTCAGGTCTGGAATGGATATTAAGGGGAACCCCGCCGTCAATTTAAAAAAACATGACGTGTTGTTCCCCCGAAATATCCATTCCAGACCCTTCAGGTCTGGTGTGGATTTTAAGGGGAACTCCACCCCAAATTAAAAAAAAATGGCGTGGAGTTCCCCAAAAATCCACACCAGACCCCTTATCCGAGTACGTTAACCTGCCCGCCTGCAGAAAAGAGTGCGGCCCCCCCTCTCCTGAACCGTATCAGGCCACATGCCCTCAACATGGGGAGGATGTCCCCATGTTGATGGGGATAAGGGCCTCATCCCCACAACCCTTGCCCAGTGGTTGTGTGGGTCTGCGGGCGGGGGGCTTATCAGAATCTGGAAGACCCCTTTAACAAAGGGGACCCCCAGATCCTGCCCCCCCTAGGTGAATTGGTAATGGGGTACATTGTACCCCTACCATTTCACGAAGGAAGTGTATATAGTTGGAAAAAACACACACAACGTAGAAAAAAGTCCTTTATTAATAAAAAAAAAAAATTAAAAAATCCAGCGGTGGTAATCCACTCGGTCCCAGCTTCCTGCTCCAACGTTGTCTGTATCCAGCGACGGGTGATCTACTCTCCAGCAATGAGAAGATCATCCGGCATCCAGAGCTCCAAAGCACAGCATCGGAAGCCGCCTCTCTCCGCCGGACACAGCCCAGTGAAATGACGCGGCTGGAGCTTTGGCATTTCTTATATAGGGGAGGCGGGGCCGCCTGTCACGTGACCCCGCCCCCTCTGACACAAGGGGGAAGACTGGGCTTCCCCAGTGACGTAGCAGAGGGTGCGTCAGAGGGTGCGGGGTCACGTGACGGGTGTTAAAGCATATTATGGATATTTAGATCTTAGATTTTAACTTTTCAACAAATAGTCACATCACTGCCGCTGTCAGTCATAATTCTACAACCACCCTTCACGATATCTATATGTCTCATGTGTGGCAGCTATATTAAGGGGGTGGGGTTGGGGAGATGAGGGGCGGAGCTTGAATTTTACCATACGCAGACAGAGTATCAGAAAAAATATGATTTTGGAGAGGCCAGCATAACGTTGCCACTAATCTAATATACAGTGGCCGAATCAACGCACCGCCCAATCACCCTCTGGTTCGGCCAATAAAAAAGACAGGGCAGGAGCCAGGGACAAATCAGTGGCGATTGGCAGTGTGTGCAGGCGCACAGCTTGCGCCCTGCACACGCCCTAAACACGGGCAAATTCGCTTATCAGCTTGCAATCAGCAAGCCCGGACGCTCTTAAAGTGACCTTTTTTTTTGTCAAAAGCTTGGGGGGCTGCACCCAGGGGCCCCCTATGGACGGGCCGCCACTGGTAAAGAGAGACTGGTCTAATTGTCAGATAGGCCAAATTCCAGTGTCACATTAACGTGTAACCAACCCAAAGAGACAGAAACTTAAGTGTGTGATCCAAACAAGTGTGCATAGAGAGCAAATTGTGGTAAGGCCACAACCAGTCTCTGAACAATGGGGTGTTCTTATTCATACAACACCTGGATCTAGAATAAAAAACATCTTATTAAACTAAAATTGTTCAATGTTTACCAGACCTTAACAACTCACAGATAGAGTTTATGACTTTCTATTTATCCAAGCTTGTGAAATACAAACCCGAAACCTATCTGTTCACAGCTGACCAAGAGTCAACACTCCTGTATACTTAATTCAGTGATAGTGTCCGCTATCGTTCAACTTACTAAGAAATAGACAACATATGATGGACACCTTGGGAAAACCTTTACCAAAAAGCTGACATTCTAGAAGCTTTCTACATGTATCTTAAAAGCCAGGGGAAGGAATTGTATATTTCAGTATTTTATAAAATAGGGCTGAAATAGGTTAAGTATATTGACAATATTAAAGGAACACTAAAGTATTTTTTTTTTTTTTGTAAAATAACAAACATGTTATACTTACCTCCACTGTGCAGCTCGTTTTGCACAGAGTGTCCCTGAACCCGGTCTTCTGGGGTCCCTCGGCGGTTGCCTCGGCTCCTCCTCGCACGAGCTTTCCACCTTTATGCGAGCGAGCGAGCATGGTGGAAAGCTTTTGCGGGCGCGCTCCCGTGATACAGCAGCGGGCATAGCCACCGACTGTATCATTTGGCCCCGCCCCCCGGCACGCAGCGTCATCGGATGTGATTGACAGCAGCGCCAGCCAATGGCTGCGCTGCTATCAATCCATCCAGCCTAGCCAATCAACGGCCAAGCTGGGAACCAAAGAGGATCACGGGGATGCGCACGGGACATTTTCGAGGGGTGAGGTAGGTAAAACGGGGGTTCGGGTGGGGGGGCGGTATCGTCGGATGTTTTTTCACCTTAATGCATAGGATGCATTAACCACTTAAGACCCGGACCTTTATGCAGGTAAAGGACCTGGCCAGTTTTTGCGATTCAGCACTGCGTCGCTTTAACTGACAATTGCGCGGTCGTGCGATGTGGCTCCCAAACAAAATTGGCGTCATTTTTTTTCCACAAATAGAGCTTTCTTTTGGTGGCATTTGATCACATCTGCAGTTTTTATTTTTTGCGCTATAAACAAAAATAGAGCGACAATTTTGAAAAAAAATCAATATTTTTTACTTTTTGCTATAATAAAAAAAAGATCACCCAAAAAGATATAAAAAAACGGTTTTTTTCCTGAGTTTAGGCCGATACGTATTGTACATATTTTTGGTAAAAAAAAATCGCAATAAGCGTTTATCGATTGGTTTTTGCGCAAAATGTATAGCGTTTACAAAATAGGAGATAGTTTTATTGCATTTTTATTAATTATTTTTTACTACTAATGGTGGCGATCAGCGATTTTTTTCATGACTGCGACATTATGGCGGACACATCGGACAATTTTGACACATTTTTGGGACCATTGTCATTTTCACAGCAAAAAATGCTATAAAAATGCATTGTTTACTGTGAAAATTACAATTGCAGTTTGGGAGTTAACCAGATACGCCAGAATTTGTATAAGATACGACTGACGTAAGTCTCTTACGTTGTCGTATCTTAGGTGCATATTTACGCTGGCAGCTAGGTGGCGCTTCCGTTGATTTCCGCGTCAAATATGCAAATGAGCGAGATACGCCGATTCACGAACGTACTTGCGCCCGGCGTATTAAAATACGCTGTTTACGTAAGGCAGCCGACAGGCGTAACTTTACCCCTCATAAAGCAGGGGTAAGTCATGTTAGGTATGGACATCGGAAACGTCGGAACAGCGTGGAATTTTACGTCGTTTGCGTAAGTCGTCCGTGAATAGGGATGGGCGTAGGTTACCTTCACGTCGACTAAACATTGAGCCGGCGTATGTTAGGGAGAAAATTTGACGTGATACTGAGCATGCGCGCGCATGCGCCGTTCGTTACATGGGGTCACGATTCATTACCATACAACACGCCCCCTACCAGCCTAGTTTGAATTAGACGGGCTTACGCCGGCCCATTTACGCTACGCCGCCGTAACTTAGGGCGCAAGTTCTTTGTGAATACGGTACTCGCCTCTCTAAGTTACGGCGGCGTAGCGTATCTAGGATACGCTACGCCCGCACAACGATACGCCCTCCTACGTGAATCTGGGCCCTGGTTATTATATTTTGGCCATAATCATGGGCGTAGGAATTCGGGGGGGGGGACGGGGGGGACGCATCCCCCCCAGGAAATAATGCGGGGGGGACAGGTATGGTAAAATCCCCCCCAGGTAAGGAGGACTTGGAGCCAGGGGTGTCGTTAGGCCCGGGCTTAGGGGGCTGGAGCCCCGAATGGGTCCCCGTAAACCCCTGAGTCCCGGGCATTAAGGTAGCCATTGTTAGCCCAGAGTCCTGCCGAGTGCCGCTGAGTCCGAGGCTGGTCCCGCCTTCTGGAGCCCAACGCCTATGATGGACGTCCCAATGATCCAATGCCGAGACTGCAGGACCTGTGACGTCCATCATAGGTGCCGCAAGCTTAGAAGGCGGGAATTACAATGCCGCCCGGCGCGCCATGCGACATGCCCGCTCCCTGCTTTCTCTCCACGGCGCGGCTCCTGCATCCCCGCTCGGCAGCTCTCCTCTCCTCCTTGGCTCCCTGGCTGCACTATGACGAGCACACCACGGCTAAGGTAGGATCATTGTGTATGCTTCACGCTCCTACCCAGCCTCTGGAATCTAGTTGAGGACCCGGAGAGGTTCTGAAGGGACAGCAGCTCCTACCCTTAGTCTGTGAAGTGTGGAGAGGGATCTGAAGGGACAGGTCAGTGTTAGTGTAGGACAGGTCAGTGTATGTTGGTCAGGACAGGTCAGTGTATGTTGGTCAGGACAGGTCAGTGTATGTTGGGCAGGTCAGTGTTAGTGTAGGTCAGGACAGGTCAGTGTATGTAGGACAGGTCAGTGTTAGTGTAGGACAGGTCAGTGTATGTTGGTCAGGACAGGTCAGTATTAGTGTAGGACAGGTCAGTGTATGTTGGTCAGGACAGGTCAGTGTTAGTGTAGGACAGGTCAGTGTTAGGGTAGGACAGGTCAGTGTTAGTGTAGGACAGGTCAGTGTTAGTGTAGGACAGGTCAGTGTAGGACAGGTCAGTGTTAGTGTATGTAGGTCAGTGTTAGTGTATGTTGGTCAGGACAGGTCAGTGTATGTTGGTCAGGACAGGTCAGTGTATGTTGGTCAGGACAGGTCAGTGTTAGTGTAGGTCAGGACAGGTCAGTGTATGTAGGACAGGTCAGTGTTAGTGTATGTAGGTCAGGTCAGTATTAGTGTATGTAGGTCAGGTCAGTATTAGTGTATGTAGGTCAGGTCAGTGTTAGTGTATGTAGGTCAGGTCAGTGTTAGTGTATGTTGGACAGGTCAGTGTATGTTGGTCAGTGTATGTAGGACAGGTCAGGTCAGTGTATGTAGGACAGGTCAGGTCAGTGTATGTAGGACAGGTCAGGTCAGTTTATGTAGGACAGGTCAGGTCAGTGGATGTAGGACAGGTCAGTATTAGTGTAGGACAGGTCAGTATATTAGTGTAGGACAGGTCAGTATTAGTGTAGGACAGGTCAGTGTATGTTGGTCAGGACAGGTCAGTGTTAGTGTAGGACAGGTCAGTGTTAGTGTAGGACGGGTCAGTGTTAGTGTAGGACAGGTCAGTGTATGTTGGTCAGGACAGGTCAGTGTTAGTGTAGGTCAGTGTTAGTGTAGGACAGGTCAGTGTTAGTGTAGGACAGGTCAGTGTTAGTGTAGGACAGGACAGTGTAGGACAGGTCAGTGTTAGTGTATGTAGGTCAGGTCAGTGTTAGTGTATGTAGGTCAGGTCAGTGTTAGTGTATGTAGGTCAGGTCAGTGTTAGTGTATGTAGGTCAGGTCAGTGTTAGTGTATGTAGGTCAGGTCAGTGTCAGTGTATGTTGGTCAGGACAGGTCAGTGTATGTTGGTCAGGACAGGTCAGTGTATGTTGGTCAGGACAGGTCAGTGTTAGTGTATGTAGGTCAGGTCAGTGCTAGTGTATGTAGGTCAGGTCAGTGTCAGTGTATGTTGGTCAGGACAGGTCAGTGTATGTTGGTCAGGACAGGTCAGTGTATGTTGGTCAGGGCAGGTCAGTGTAAGTGTAGGTCAGGACAGGTCAGTGTATGTAGGACAGGTCAGTGTTAGTGTATGTAGGTCAGGTCAGTGTTAGTGTATGTAGGTCAGGTCAGTGTTAGTGTATGTTGGTCAGGACAGGTCAGTGTATGTTGGTCCTGGTTGAGGTCCACAATGACCCAGAAACGTTTGAACCATGTTGCTATATGCAACATCCATAGAGACATAATGGATGAACTAGACATTGAAGCCATAGCAAAGGAATTTGCAATGTGTTGTGATCGTCGCAAAAACGTTTTTGGATTTTAAAAACTTGCGTTCTTTAGATTTACAAATAAAACAAAATAGGTCAGCGCTTAATCACAACAGTAGAATAAGGCAGGAACCCTAAGAAGGGGATGCCTCTCAACCCTTCAAAATAACATACACGTTATAAACAACTCCCAATTTACTGAATAAGAATATACCTGGCGAGTAAAAATGCTGTCCCCCCCCAGATTTGTAAGGGTTCCTACACCCATGGCCATAATGGCATAATTTACAGACGGACTCTGCCTTTTGAATCGATTGCAGTGGCTTAACGGGCATAATCAGTCTGCCAAATTTAGTACAATTAGTTAGGATATCTACGAGAGGGAACTCTCAATATACTCAATATAATCTAGTATACAGATGTTGTAGTGGATACATTTAGAAATTCATTGTGAAAGTAATCTTGGTGTCTGGGTCACAATCTCAATTCCACTGTTAATAATGGTGTTTGTAAATGACTTCTTGTGAAATAAATCTTAATTTATTTGTAAAGTTTCACAGTCTATACTTTCACATAATTGTATTGTGCTTAAGAATAACTACTTAGTGCAAAGAATCTCAGGAATAATAATTAGTCAGTTTAATAATTTTTTTAAGTAAATAATTTGTGTATTAGAGGCACTGTTGCACATTGATCAATTAAACAATCAATATATCTGATTCAATTAATCATTCAAACATCCTGACATTTCAAATATATATATTTTAATTGTTTATTTTTATCAAATTACAAAATGAAAAGTGAGTGAACAGGAGAAAAATCAAATCAATATTTTCTGCGACTACCCTTTAGGTTCAAACCAGCATCCATTCTTACACTTGTACACTTTGTACACTTGCACAAAGTCAGGGGTTTTGTAGGATTAAAGTCAGGTGTATGATTAACCAATTATATCAAGCAGGGGCTAATGATCATCAATTTCATTTGTGGGTTGAAACACAATCATTAACTGAAATAGAAACAGCTGTGTATGAGGCTTAACACTGGATGAGGAACAGCCATACCATGAAGGGGAAATCATTAATGTCACAGGTCAGACACCATGGCAAGACTGAGCACAGCAACAAGACACAAGTTAGCACTGCGTCAGCATGGTCTCTGCCAGGTAAAGATTTCAAAGTAGATTGGGGTTTCAAGACACATCATGCTTACTAGGATAAAAGAAAAAATTGTGCATAGGTAAATGGGTGAGCAGCCAACACTCCACTAGACACAAAGTCAAACACAAAATAAAAAAAAACAATAGTGTAGCGCTCAAAACACAGTGAAAAAGGAAAATTGTGAATGAACTATATAAAACAATTGATATATAAAATTATAAAACTGAAAGAGGTATCATAACATATCATGTTAGTCCATCTTGGTTGAGTGAACCATAATGATGTGAATGAGAACCAACAATGGTGAGTAAATTGCAGTAATACATTTTGAAAAGTGCTTGATCATGAAGTGCAGTCAAGGGAAGTAAGGTTGGCACGCTTGTCGTGTGCAATCACTGTGGTATATATAAGTAATCCTTTTATACCAATAAAGGATTTGCGGAATCGGTCCCAGGTGTCCCCTATGATCAGTTTACAGTAGTAAAATGGTAGCAGGTGCTCTGGACTGAGGAGTAAAAACTTGAAATTTTTGGCTGTATCAGGATTGAGTTAGTTCACTGAAGTCATGCAACTCTCCATGTATTAGACAAAGATGGGGGGAAAGGAGAAAAGAGCCTCCAATAGTGAAATACTGTATATTCTCTTAGGGTGCTTTATTAATAAGGTCAAATCAGCAAAACAATAACAAGACGTGGTGTTCTAGACGCCGTCTTACATCTCCTCCGGTCACTTCCGGTCTGCGTCAGTCTCGCGTGATCCCTAAGAAAATATACAGTATTTCACTATTGAAGGCCCCTTTCCACCCCCCCCCCCCTATCTTTGTCTAATACATGGAGAGTTGCATGACAGGACAATAGGATTATATGAGACCAGCGGGAGTGGCACAGGCGGGCGGTTGTAGCAGATTCTCCATTGGAGAGGAATTGGAAGAAAATTGGAAGAAAGTACTTCACAAGGCCCTTACTATTTTTGTTTCATGCAGTATATCACGCTACTAAGGTGAGAGTTCTGGGAGACTGGGCGTGGATATTTGTGATAACATCGCTCCTACTGTGGATAGCCCCAAGGGGGAAGCTTTACCATCACCATTATATGGTTTTGAGAGTTACCAGCCCTACAGGAGAATCCTCCACATATAGGACCTTTATCATCCTGAGAAATTTAAAAACTCATTCACTTACCTTTTTGTTGGTCATTTTTTATGTATCATCCATCACTTACATTTTGTGTTTGTTGCCACTTTTATTTTTTGTATGTATTGTCACTTTTTTTAGACATCTTAATAGGGACCTTTCTTTAGTGCAAGATCACCTTTTTGCATTTATTTAATTTTAGTGAAACACTTAATTTAAATGAAACACGCCCCCCTTCTCGCCGATTTGAATTAGGCGCCGTTACGCCGCAAGAGATACACTACGCCACCGTAACTTACGGTGCAAATTCTTTCAGGATTCAAACCAAAAAAAGTAAGTTATGGCGGCGTAGTGTATCTCAGATACGCTGCGCCGGGGCAGATCTTTGTGGATCTGCCCCAATATATATATATATATATATATATATATATATATATATATATATATATATAGTGCTGTGAAAAAGTATTTTCCCCCTTCCTGATTTATTTCTTTTTTTTGCTTATTTCTCACCCTTAAAAGATTCAGATCATCAAACTAATTGTAATATTACACAAAGATAACTCAAGTAAATCCAAGATGCAGTTTTTAAATTATTATTTCATTTATTAAGGAAAAAACCTGTTCAAACCTGCCTGGCCCTATATGAAAAAGTAATTGTCTCCTCCCACGCTGAATCATTAATGAACGGTGATTAACCACAATTTTTTGGAAAGCTGAGTTAATTTTCACTTGACACACCCAGGCCTGATTACTGCCAGACCTATTGAATCAAGAAATCACATAAATAGAAGCTGTCTGACAAAGTGAAGCACACTATCAGATTACAAAAAGCCACACATCATGCCACAATCTAAAAACATTCAAGAACAGTTTAGAAACAAACATGTATAGGTCTAGGAAGGGTTTCAAAGCCATTTCTTTCACATGATCGGAAATTCTACAAGAAAAGTCCGATGTGAGCTTTTGGTCGGAAATTCCGACCGTTTGTAGGCTCCAACGGAATTTTTCTGTCGGAATTTCCACCAAGAAAAATTTGAGAGCTGGTTCTCAAATTTTCCGACAGGAAAAGTTCTTGTCGGAAATTCCGATCGTCTGTATGCAGTTTCAACGGAGAAAAATCCTACGTATGCTCAGAATCAAGTCGACACATGCTCAGAAGAATTGAACTTAATTTTTCTCAACTCGTCATAGTGTTGTATATCACCGTGTTCTTGACAGTCGGAATTTGGTGTGACCGTGTGTATGCAACACAAGTTTGAGACAAAATTCCGTCAGGGCTTCACTCTCTCACCGGCCCTTTTTGCCATAGCCATAGAACCAGTGGCAGAGGCACTTCCAAAGTTAATTGGGGCAAATCCCTACTTTTCTCCATTGACCCTGGGGCTCAGACTTTTGCACCTCTGGGTCTCCCACTACAGTGGGTCGACCGCTTTAAATACCTGGGAGTATGGATTTCTAGGCAGGCCTTGGAGTATGTCCCCCTAAATGTATCACAGGTTATGCAGGATACTAAACTCCAGCTGAAGGCATGGGAATGACTACCGCTCTCTTTAATAGGAAGGGTCAACTTGAAAGTATTACAAAAGTATATGTATCTGTTCAGACACTCTCCCAGTTGGATTCCCAAATCTTTCTTTGTCCGCTTAAATCAGATTTTTTCGGCTTATTTATGGGGCCCCCACCCCCAAGATATAACCTGTCTACACTTGCCAGACCTCTGGAATCTACCGTTTAAAACATTAGTTTCCACACGGGACAGATTAATCCCATTTAAAATTGTACACAGAGCTTATTTCACCCCTCAGGCCTCGTACACACGACCGAGAAACTCGTCGTAAAAGAAACATTGTTTTCCTCGATGAGTTCCTTGTCAGGCTTGTCGAGAATCTTGTCAAGCTTTCTTTGCGTACACACTGTCAAGACAAAATCTCGTTCTCAAACGCAGTGACGTACAAACACGTACAACGCCACTATAAAGGGGAAGTTCGATTCCACTGTCACAACCCTTGGGGCTGCTTTTGCTAATCTCATGTTACTGCATGTTAAGTAAAAGTTTGGTAAGAGACGATTCACGCTTTTCAGTCTGTTACAGCGTGACGAATGTGCTATCTCCATTACGAACGCTACTTTTACCGAAGGTGCGCTCCCATCTCATACTTTATTCTGAGCATGCGCGGGTTTCTAAGCATACACACAAACGTGTTTCTCATTGTAAACCAGCCTGACGATAAACACGACGAGGAAATTGAGACTCCCGACGAGAAAAAAGAGAACTTGTTCTCTTTTTTTCTCGTCGAGAACCACGACAGTTTTCTCGATGAAAAACATACACACGACCGTTTTCCTCGGCAAAAAAACTCTGCCACCAAGTTTCTTGATGGATTTTGTTGAGGAAAATGGTCGTGTGTACGAGGCCTCAGAGTGTTGGAGGTGCGGTGACTCCCATGGAGATTTTACACACATTTTTTGGTCATGTTCTAGAATAAGGAGATATTGGTCAGAGGTACTAGCAGACACCAATAAGTACACATCAACATCAATACCTCTAGTTATGGACGTTTGCGTATTGGGTCTGGTAGACAATTTACTCCATCCCAGAGCAGAAAAAAACCTTGTCAGCCTCCTTTTATTCTATGCAAGGAAGGCCATCACTTTGCATTGGAGGAAACCAGCCCCTCCTTCCACCTCTTTTTGAAAAAAAAATATTAAAAACAACCTACCACTTTAAAAGGACACTTACACCGATAGGGGATGTCCTATCAAATATGACAAAGTATGGGCCAAGTGACTTGCAGATCCTTACAGAGTTGCCTTGTCAATAATTGTATTGATCTAGAAGGAATACAAAAGATTTCGGAGAGTCGGTCTATTCATTTGGTTCTATTTTGCCACCTAGTGGCAGGGGTTACGCAGTCAGTGTACTGATTCTCTGATAAAGCCTCCTACTTTTATCATAAGCACCACAAATGCTGGATTTACACCCCTGTGTGGGTGAAAGGGGGTTTATGGATGTACTGTTATAGTGACCAAAAAGAACACAAAGGCTCATCTCACATTTACAAAAAAACATCTTGATTATCCCCAAGACTTTGAGGCAAATATTCTGTGGACTTATGAAACAAAAATTAAACTTTTTGGAAGCTATGCCTCCCGTTACATCTGGCAAAAAACGAATACGGCATTTCATAACAAGAACATCATACCAACAGTCAGACATGGTGGTGGTAGCGTGATTGGTCTGGGGCTGCACTGCAGCTTCAGGACTTGGATGACTTACCATAATTGATGGAACCATTAATTCTGAGCTCTGCCAGAAAATCCTAAAGGAGAATGGCTGGCCATCAGTTTGTGACCTCAAACTCAAGTGTACTTGGGTTACAGCAGGACAATGACCAGAAACACAACAGCAAGTCCACCTCCAAATGGTTCAAACAAAGTAAAATTTTAGTTTTGGAGTGGCCTAGTCAAAGCCCAGACCTACATCCAATTCAGATGCTGTATCATGACCTTACACAGGCAGTTCATGCTGGAAAACCCTCCAATGTGTCGGACAAAATTGCTCAGCAGCAATGTGATAGACTCATTGCCAGTTATCGCAAATGCTTGATTTTGCAGTTGTTGCCGCCAAGGGTGGCACAACCAGTTATTAGGTTTAGGGGGCAATTACTTTTTTGCATGAAGCCAGGCAGGTTTGGACAGCTTTATTGCCTTAATAAATGAAACCATCATTTAAAAATTACATTTTGGATTTACAAATATGCAAAAAATGTATAAATCAGAAAATACTTTTTCACAAAACTGTATACATATATACAGTCATGACCACAAATATTTGAACCCCTGCATTTCTGTCAGTCAATGCACCACTTCGCCCAGAAACTTGTTGCAATTCCAAAAGTTTAGGCATTCTTGTGTTTATTTCTTTTGTTTGTATTGGTATGACACAAAAAAAAAATGGAGAAACAAAAAGCCAAATCTGACTCATTCCACGCAGAACTCAGAAAATTGGCTGGACAAAATTATTGGCACCCTCAACTTAATATTTGGTAGCACACACCTTGGAAAAATAAACTGAAATCAATTGCTTGCTGTAACTATCATTGAGTTTCCTTCACCTCTCTACTGGATTTTCTTCTTTCGCCAACTGCTTCAGGTCTCTCAAATTGGAAGGGTTCCTTTTCCCAACTGCTGTTAATCTCTCCACAGATGCTTTATGGTATTTAGATCTGGACTTATTGATGGCCAGTTCAGAATTCTCCAGTGCTTTGTCTTAGACCATTTCTGAGTGCTTTTTTGCGTGTGCTTTAGGTCATTATCCTGCTGTAAGATCCATGACCAAAGACCCAACTTTGTGACACTGGGCCCTACATTGCTCTCCAGAATTCTTTGGTAGCCTTGAGATTTTATTTTGCCATGCATACAGTCAAGACATCCAGTGCCTGAAGCAACAAAACAACCCCAAAACATCAGTGAACCTCCACCATGTTTGACTGTAGTCAGCAGTGGGGTCATCCTGTGTCTCCTACCATAGCGTTTCTTTTAATTCAGGTGGCGAGGTATAGTGCGAGCTGAAACAGTTGTATAGTGTGCCTAAAGGTCAGCTTTAATTTGTCTGGAAGTTGATTGAGGTTCTTTATCCACCATTCGAACAATTCTCCATTGCAATCTTTGGTCAATTTTTCTCTTTCATCCACATCCAGGGAGATTAGATACAGTGCCATGGGCTGTAAACCTCTTGACAAAGTTATGCACAGTGGACACAGGGAACATTAGGATCTCTGGAGCTAGACTTGTAAACTTGAGATTGTCCATGCTTTTCCACAATTTGGTTCTCAAATCTCAGATAATTCTTTGCTGTTATTTCTCTTCTCAATGCTCCATGTGGCACACAAAGACACGCAACAGAAAGGTTGAGTCTTTTTTTGACCATTTTAACTGGTTGCCGGTGTGAGTTCTATATTGTCAGCACCTGTTCATTGATACAGGTGAGTTTAATTACAAATTACAGGAGCATCACAAACTTGGGATGCAATTATTTCTTACAATTTTGAGAAGGTGCCAATAATTTTGTCCAGTCTGTTTTTGGAGTTTTGCGTGGAATGTGTCATATTTGGCTTTTTTCTTCTCCACTTTTTTGTGTCATACCAATACAAACAAAATAAATAAACATGTAAATTCCTAAACATGTGTAATTGCAACAATTTTCTGGGCGAAGTGGAGCACTATCTTATAGAAATGCAGGGTGACAATATTTTTGGTCATAACTATATATACTATACATATATATATATATATATATATATAATATATATATATATACACAGTATATATGGTGATTTTCTTTTCCGTACACTATGAGTGCTTACTACAGTCAGTCACAATGACTGCAGTAAGCACTTAGTTTCCTATCACAGCGAAGCAGGAGGACATATAGATATGGTTTAATTGCAGGACAGGAACCATTAAAGAGTGTTTACACTTTTGCAGCCAAATTGGGATATAGTGGTTACATGTTCCCATTGACATAGTACTGTATAACTTGAAAAAAATGTAAAAATTGCTTGTTACCTTTTTAAGTACTTTTTATTTGCTTAAAACCCCATATATGCCCTGTTCTTAGTAAAGCTAGGAGGCTGTGGACTAATTTTACAATTTTTAACCCTGTCTGTACTGTGCTAACAGCTGTTAATTAGGTTTACAAAGGATAAAAAAATTACAAACTGCTATCCTGCATTATATGTTAATGAGCGGTTGCTTAGTCGGTATGGGGACAAAGACACAGTGAGACTGTCCAGAAAATCTTAGAATCTTAGAATCAACCATGATATCCAAAAGGTAAGAAATAACTCCATCCAATGAAGACTGGGATCTTATCATTTAGTGCCGATTCACACTACCGTGACTTGGGATCCGACTTGTGTCGCCCTAAGTCGTCTCAAGTCACGCGACATGAGAAATTCTATTGAGTAAATGAGAGCCGTCTTAATGTACACTACTAAAGTTGCTCTGACTTTAGAAAAGGTTCCTGTAATACTTCAAGGCAACTTCTAGGCAACTTGTACCCATAGATTTCAATGGAAGTTGCCTCCAAGTTGGATCTCCGTCTTAACTAAAACAACTTTACAGGAAGAGAAAATAGTTTACTCAGGCAAATCCCTCCCTCCCACAGAGCTGATTATTCTGTGATTGGCCACAGCCAAAGTCGCCTGTCCCGGAGGCAAGTTTAAGTCGCATTGTAAGTTACTCCAAGTCGCACTGAAGTTGCCTTGCAAAGTCGCGCTGTAAGTCGGGTTGCCCCTGTGTGAACTGACACTAAGGCCCCATACACACGATAGAATCCATCCGCAGATAAATCCCAGCAAATGGGTTTCTGCGGATAGATCCTATGGTGTGTACACGCCAGCGGATCTGTTTCCGCGGAGAAATCTCCTCTGGGATGGATTCCAGCAGATCGGATATTTGCTGACATGCACAACAAATCCATCTGCTGGAATCCATTCCAACGGATGGATCCGCTCGTCTGTACAGACTTACCGGATCCATCCGTCCAAAGGGATTCCCTGCACGCGTCGTAATGATTTGACGCATGCGTGGAATTCCTTATATGACAGCGTCGCGCCGTTGCCGCGTCATAATAGCGGCGACGGCGCGACACGTCATCGCCAGAGGATTTCAGCGCGGATTTCAATGCGATGGTGTGTACACGCCATCGCATAGAAATCTTCTGAAATCCTCGAGAGGATTTATCCGCGGATACGGTCCGCTGGACCGTATCTGCGGATAAATCCTCTCGTGTGTATGGGGCCTTAGGCTTAACTCTAAAATGAATAATAACTGTAGCGTTGTTTTTTATTTTTTTATTTTGCCATCTATTTACATTTTACAATTTGTATCTTACCAAGCCACTGCTGCCATAAGACTGAAGCTACAGAAGTGTTCATAGCTGAGCATTTCTTGTTTTAACCAATATAGAGAAATTTAGTGAATGGGATTTCAGCAGTTTCTAAATACTCTCCATCCAAAATCCCCATCTTTGGCTAATGTGGTTGCTATGGAGGTTCAGGATGGACCATGATGTCCATCCTAAGTCCAGAGGGTGGCTCCAAAACAAAGATACATTTTCTAGTAGAATTTAACACAAGCTTTTAACAGCTTGTGTTGCAGCCATGAGGTTATTTTAACCTTTTAATTGCCATTATGTATTATTATACAACCTACTATTATATTATATTATACAATTATATATCCAAATATATATATTATACAAGAAATAATCTTAATTAGATAATAGGCTCACACATCATGAACTTGCCTAATGAAAGCTTTGATTGAAAAATGTCCTATAGAAATATTTTACATTTTACACCAGATCTGCCGTGGTTCCCCTTTTTTTACTAGCACAGAAACACCCGTGAGTGCAAAGATGAGTTGGAAAGCATGGAGGGATGAGAGGATGAGGTGAAAGAGTGATGCACATACTTGGGGAATGGTCATATAATTGTCTCCTTTAAGAAATATAAATTTAGCTTCGTTACTCATATTTGGTGGCCTTCAAACAGTTATTATACCTACTTGTTTCATTAAACTCTGATTTGCCAGATGGGAATGCTTCTTATTTTGGTCCAAGATTCCACCACGCATTGCAACTTGGTATTAAGAAACATGTTTATCCAATCTCTAATGATTTCTCTCTATAGGGCTATAGAGAACCTGAAGGTGAAGGGTAGCATATCATTATTAGATGTACTTATCTTATAAAGCAAGCACAAATGACCAAAGTGCAATAAACCTTTTTACCAGCCTGTCTAAACTGCAGAGAAAGGATTCACGATTGGTTATAATTAATGAGCACTGCTTTGCTCTTTTCGGCTTGTTATTAAATAACATGACTGTACTTTGTGTTCCTCAGTAACAGTGGACTAAGCCTTTTCTGAATACCATACATATGGACTGACAGGCAGAAGTGATTAGCAAAATAGGCATTTTGCCTCTGGAAATTGAAACTTAACAACAGATGGGATATGTAGTTTATATCTGAAACTGTAAAAATACAAAGATCATTGCCTGTGTTTGTGTGAAGTCAGTTAAGGACACCTGACTGACTTATAAACTAAAGTAAGATTTGCTAAATCTCTGATAAATGAAAAAAATATATATATATGTACACACAACCTCTGCTGCATATAAAAAAGCATGAGAAATAATACATTCACAAAGAAATCAGGCAAAACCATTCAAGTCGGCATTTATTTTTTATTGCAGCCTGGAATGACTACAGCTTTGATGATCAAAATTTTAAAGCTGAACTCCAGAATAAGGAAGCATTGTCTTACATACAATGAAAGACTATTGTATTATTTTTTCAATCCCAAAAATTTTTTTATTAGTATTGCAATGGGCATAAAGTAACAAAATCTGATATACGGTACATTGTTTTTTTCAGATTTTGAAATACAGTGCCTTAAAAAAGTATTCATAATCATAGAAATGTTCCACATTTTGTCATTTTACAACCAAAATGATAAATGTATTTTATTGGAATTTAATGTGATAGATCAACACAAATGATAATTGGTTTTCAAACCTTATTTTTCAAACCTTTTTACAAATAAATATGTGAAAAGTGTGCCGTGCATTTGTATTCAGCCCCCCTAAGTCAATACTTTATAGAACCACCTTTTACTGTAATTACAGCTCTTTTTGGTTATTTCTCTACCATTTTTTCACATTTATGCCGCGTACACACGGTCGGAATTTCCGACAACAAATGTTCGATGTGAGCTTTTGGTCAGATATTCCGACCGTGTGTATGCTCCATCGGACATTTGCTGTCGGAATTTCCGAAAAAAAAATTGAGAGCTGGTTCTTAATTTTTCCGACAGCAAAAGTTCTTGTCGGAAATTCCGATCGTCTGTATGCAATTCCGCCTACAAAAATCCTACGCGTGCTCGGAATCAATTCGACGCATGCTCGGAATCATTGAACTTAATTTTTCTCGGCTCGTCGTAGTGTTGTATGTCACCGCGTTCTTGACATTCACAACCTAGGTCTAACCATCAATAGGACCCGAACAAGCCTCCCGCAAAAGCATTCCATAAGACTTGGCATGTGCTATAGGGTCCTGGAAGCCCGCAAAGAATTCCAAAATAAAGTTGTGAAAAGTTTTAATCATAGTGTCAGCCAAAAAACTATTTGTTAGCACAAGTAATAGGGGCCCAAATTGCCCGGGGACCTCTTGTCTAAGATTGCAGAAATAAGCAAATTAAATAGGAATGTGCATTCTTACTTTTAATATTGATGTGATTTGTGTAGTTACCAGATCTGTGCAGTGATCTGGAGAGAAACTTTTCCTCTGGGTAGGAGCTTTCCAATAATAAAGATCTGTCACTACTGCTCTCTCTACCTGTGCTGGGTGACTGGTCTTGTATCCTTCTCCCCCCTATCCCCCTCCTGTAGTTTGCTACAAGCAGCATGTAGTAGGTGGATCTGCTGGGTTTCCCAGTGATGATGTCACTGTAACTTTTGCCTACACTGTAAGTAATACCTAGGTTTGTAAGGGCATTTGATGCATACACATTGGATTCATATGCTTTCTGGATTTTCAGAATTATATTTAAATGAAATGATTTGTGCCTGGAGTACAGCTTCAGAGTTATATTTGCTCGTAGTATTTCTTCCTAAGAACAACCACAAAGACAGGAAATCATCTGAAAAATTAAGTTCACACACATTCTACTTGGCTCCAGTTCTAGAGAATAATAAAACGTGCTTTTATCCATGGGAGCAAAGAACATCAGGGACAAATATACAGAGCAATACGTGGAAATGCCTGTGAGAAGCCGTACAACAAAACTCACATATTTTTCAGGTTAACTTGAGTTCAGTGGTTTCTGTCTGGTGAACAAATGCAGCAAGCGTAAGATGTCAACTGAAAATGTGAAACTCCTGCTTGACCTACATGCCATTGTGAAGAATGAGAAATTCTTGACTTGCTGTGACACATGAAGTCATAGGAAGATTATCCTGCTGAGTACGCATGATCAACTGTATTATTAGGAAGCGCTGCTTTATCCAGTTGCGTTTATTCTGCACAGTGGGAAATAGATTATATGGGTCATTTGTACATCATAAAAGAACCACGTTGCTAAAGGCAATTCTCTGTGTACCTGTTCGAATAGACCACCCATTCCTAGATATTAACATCTCTTGCCTGTAGCCTCGGAAAACATCTGTTTTTTGTTTAGTTTTTTTGCTCCAAATTGTATAACTGATGTTAACACCTTAAAAAAAATCACCTATATGGAAGAAAATAACAGTTTTATTGGTCTTTTTATTGTTTGACTTCAAGTATATTTAAACTCAAAAACAAAATGCTAATATAGTGTAATTTATTGGTTATTAGATGTGGTGGCTGCACTAGTTTTATATTTTCAGGCTAACTCCATTTTCTGCAAGGGCAAACAAATACCCTTTGATCGAGCCAGAAATCTTTGTACGTGTAGCGCCTCCTATCTGTGATTGATAAGCCAATTCCTGCACCAGGGGAGGCCACTTTCTTTCAGAATTCAGCTAATGCACTCTTCTCCTCCTCCTAGAGTGCCGCTAACACTCCCTTTTTTCTCACTCTTCTGCTCCTTGGGGGTGCAAGACGTTTTTTATGTGGCTAAATTGTTTGCATTTCAAACCCTCCCATACAGTTTTATGGAATGTCCTGGATCTTTTCCTCCTCTTTCTACTCCTCAAAGGCACATAGGAACAGATTCAGGTACAAATGCGGCGGCGTAACGTATCGTCTTTACGTTACACCGCCGCAAGTTTTTCTCGTAAGTGCTTGATCCACAAAGCACTTGAGTATAAACTTGCGGCGGAGTAACGTAAAGACGTTAAAAAAAAAAATTTAATTTGACGCGGGAACGACGGCCATACTTTAACATGGCTGGTGTAAAGTTAAGCCATGAAAAAGATTGCTTAACTTTGCGACGGGAAAAAACGACGTTACGCACGCGAGTAGCTTCGTGGATCGCCGTAAAAGCTAATTTGCATATCCGACGCTGGAAAACTACGCAAACTCCACCCAGCAGTGGCCGAAGTATTGCAGCCTAAGACCTGAAGGCGTACGAAGCCGTAAGCCTGTCGGATCTTAGCCAAAAGTCGTCGTATCTTGTTTGTGAATCACAACTTAAGATACGACGCGGCAAATTTGAAAATACGCCGGAGTATCAGTAGATACTCCGGCGTATTTGTTCTGTGAATCTGGCCCACAGTATTCATTTCTCTGGGCCTGCCAATTCCTCACTACCTTTTCCACCCCCTCAAGGGCAAATAACAGACATTTTTTGACCTATTAATGTGCCTCTTCGTGTATGCAAAGCAGACAATTTTTAAGTGCTGCTAATGCACCCCTTTGTTCCTCATTTTCTACTCTTCCAATACTGTTATCCCTGCTTTGGTCAAAACATTCCTGTTTTACCTCCCCCACTTCTTCAGAGGTGCAGCCTTGACTTTCTAGTATGCTTATGCACCATTTTCCTCCTCTTGAGCTGTTCCCACCATAGCCCCACAAACTGGCTGAGGAGTTGGGTGACAACATGTCCCGGATTGCCCAGGACAGTCCCGCATTTTTCAGGCCTGTCCTGGGCACATTCATACCAATACAATACAGTGTCCCGGAATTAAACTGACACAGCCACCCCCCGGGCCAATCTGATTCCCCCAAAAAAGACTGCCACATCACCGCTTTACTCACTGACAGTACTTGTCCTGGCTGGGAATCCCTGGAGGAGCACAACCCTGCCCCCTGCTTGTGATTGGAGAAATCATAAATCCCCCCTTTTGTGTCCAATCACTATGCTGTGATTCTATACAGCACAAGCTGATTTTTGGGAAGGGGGGTTGTCCCTGAATGGTAGTTTGAAAATGTGGTCACCCTACTGAGGAGTCAACAGAATTTTTTTGGGCTGGTTCATAGACCTCTGCAGTGCTGCTGCTGGAAAGAAAATATTTTCAAAACCACCTTCAAGCATAAGCCCTAAGAAGTGTTTTCAGATTTTAGTTACCTTGTGAATGTAATTTTCTTGGAGATAAACACATGGCTATTTTTGTGGACACAGAAGTCAACATTGCACACTGGCCTGCAGCAGTTACATGAAAAATCGGAATCCAACGGATGCACAGGAAGTCATTCAATGTAATTTTTATCAACAGAAACTCATTATTTTGCCGGACAGATGAGTCCTTGAGGCAAAAAGATACACACGTAGGAAGGTGCAGTCTATTACTATTCATTATGCAATAGCACTGTTGCCATTCAAAGTCCCATTTATGAGGGATTCTGTTCAACGTACTAGGCAACCATCAGCTATATTTCCCTAAACAGGGCTGCTTTTAGAAATCATGGGGCCTTGTATAGCCTACCTGACAGGCCGCCTGACAAAATATCAAACAATATTTTTTCTAAAAATACACTAAAGTCAATATTAGTGAATTATTCTTACTTACAACTTTTGGAAACTTGAAACATAACTTACAAAATTCCTGTTAAATCTAAAAGATAAAACTGAAATAAGTTATTAAATCAATTAAGTCTCTCACTCTCAGAATACAATAGCTCGACCTAGAGGATTCCCCAGATTGAGTGTATGAATGAAGTCCGTTTTTTTTTTGTTCAACACACTGGTTGAACGAAAAACACTGTATCATCTATGGGCTGTTGAAGTTATAAGTGATTGTAAAGTCTTGTTTTTTTTCTATAAAATTAACAAACATGTTATACTTACCTGCTCTGTGTAGTGGATTTGCATTGGGCAGCCTGGATCCTCCTCTTCTTGGTTGCCTCTTCTGTGCTCCTGGCCCCTCCCTCCTGTTCAGTGCCCTCGCAGCAAGCAGCTTCAAGTACCCGAGCTGAGTCACAGCTCTGTGTATCCATTCAGACACTGGGTCGTGGCCAGGCCCGACACCCTCTTATTTCTGAGTGGCTGACTCACTTTGACTGACAACAGCGAGAGCCAATAGCGCTGCTGCTGTGTCTCAACCAATCAGGAGGGAGAGTCTCGGACGGCCGAGACACTCGTAGACATCGCTGGACAGAGATGGGGCTCAGGTAAGTATTAGGGGGCAGAGGGGGGCTGCTGCACACAGAAGGCTGATTTTACAACCACTTTAACCTAAGCCCCTTAGACACAGGCTTAATGTCAGGCGGCATGAGTTAGTTCAATAGAAACCGGCCAACATTCGGCCATGTGCACCTCAGCCGGTCCAACAGAAGCCCGCCATTTGACTGCCTTCTGTCGAAGAGGAATGACCAAAAAAGGTTTTCCGACTGCCTCCCGTTAAGCGTTCTCAGCCAATGGCTGAGAGCGCTAACCGAAGTGTTCTGGCGGGGCATACCCCTGTCAGAACACAATAGAACAGCAGAGGAGATTGCTGTTCTAACATCAGATTGTTAGTAAGGAGGCTCTGACCAGAGTAGGGGAGGGAGAAGCAGCACAAGAAACTGGTCATGTGTCCTACCATGCTGATAAAAGGATAGAGCAGATTTGCAGATAAGCTCATCAGTGTGCTGCTTTCACAGACCAGCCACAAGGTGGGATGGAGACCTGTAGTTGAAAGTAAAACTGCAGCAGAGAAAGATAAGTCCCCTTCCCAGGGCTATGCCTTGGGGCAGAGCTATGTAAATCATAGGACTGGTTTGACAATAATACAAATAATTTGGCAGGATAATACAGCCTCCATGTATGCATTTCATCTATTCAGCGGTTTGCGTACAGTTTTAAAAAAGATGGAGCTTCATGTTGTTTTATCATGACAATGAGGACACATTGTAATATATACAGAGTATATCAGCACCCAGAAAGGATATGTGAAAGGACATTAAGAGTATATAATATTTTTATAAAAGTATGTTATATATAATATACACACCAGGCTAGATTTTTGGCATCTGACCTCCCAGACTGCTGAACATTCCAAGGCTGTTCTACGCAGGTTTTAGAAGAGGTCAGCTCTGGTAGATTTGTGCCAGAAAGTCTGTTATGAAACTTGTTCAGTGGAGAAATATTTGAGGCCCAAATTATTAAACAATTTGTAGCATACCTGCCAAGAAGCTTGGAAACACATTCCCGAATCAATCTTTACAAAGTTGGAGCTCTTTATTATAATCCCATATTACTGGCAGGGTAAGTGGCTATCCACACTGACATACCTATTTTCGGAGAAAAAAAGGAAATTTCTATCTTCAAAGACCCCTTTTATTATACAGGACTCATCCATAAACACTAGTAAGTAAAAATAGGGTAGTTACCTGTAGTAAATAATCAAACACTAGCTTTAATTTTCTAATGTGTACAGTGCATCCAGAACGTATTCACAGCGCTTCACCTTTTCCACATTTTGCTATGTTACAGCCTTATTGCAAAAATGTATTAAATTCTTTAATTTACTCAAAATTATACAAACAATACCCCATAATGCAATGAAAGTTTGTTTGAAATCTTTACAAATTTATTAAAAATAAAAAATGAAATAAATCTCATGTACATAAGTATTCACAGCCTTTGCTCAATATGTTGTTATAGCACAAATTACAGCTTCAAGTCTTTTTAAATATGATTCTAAAAGCTTTGAACACCTTTTTCTGGTCAGCTTCTCCCATTCTTCTTTGCAGGACCTCTCAAGCTCCATCAGGTTGGATGAGGAGCATTGGTGCACAGCCATTTTCAGATCTCTCCAGAGCTGTCCAATCGTGTTCAAGTCTTGGCTCTTTCTGGGCAACTCAAGTAAACGCACAGTTGTCCCATAGCCACTCCTTTGTTATCTTGGCTGTGTGCTTAGGGTCATTGTCCTGTTGGAAGATGAACCTTCGCCCCAGTCTGAGGTCCAGAACGCTCTGGAGCAGCTTTTCATTAAGGATATCTCTGTACATTGCTGCATTCATCTTTCCCTTCATCCTGACTAGTCTTCCAGTTCCAGTTGCTGAAAACATCCCCATAACATCATGCTGCCACCACAATGCTTCACTGTAGGGATGGTATTGGCCAGTTGATGAGCGGTGCCTGGTGTAACAGGCGCTTCCCTCGCCACATTGCGTTCCACGCTGGAACGCATGCGGCGACCGCGTGATGACATCATCGCGCAGCGCCACGCGCTTTCCAGCCTGGAACGCGGAAGTGCTCCGTGGATCACCGCTGGTTTCTCCAGCCACCTGTCTGCTGCCTATAAAGGCTTCTACCCCCATTCAAATTGGGTTCTATTATCGTCAGCTGTAGCCGGTGGCGCTACACCACTATGGGAACCATGCCACCCTGGATGCCTGCCTAAATTAAGCTTATGCCGACTGTCATTGTTGGGACACTCCAATAGATATTCCTACAGGACACCCTGCACTAAGGAATCCCAGGGCTGCTGCTAACCTACTGCAGACATTCATCCCTACAAACCTACAAAGTACTATAACTGTTCTAGTATTACTCAATTACTATACCCTTTACAAAGTGCTGTAATTGGATCTGGTGTATTTAATGGTGTACTGCCATTAATGTTTAGTTAGTGGGCCTTCAGCTGATAACGAAATTACATTACGTCGGGCTTTGTGGATTGCGACGGGACAATAAAGTTGCGTCGGGAAAAAAAAAAGTTACGCGGCGAAAAATAAAATTTGAAATTTAAAAAAAATTGCGGCGATCGAAAAAAAGGTATGTTTTTACAAGGTGTTACTAGTTTACACCTTGTAAAAGCATCCCTAATTTTACGCATGCAAAACGTAACTTACGCAGAAAACACAAAGCTAAAAAGCTTTGTGGATCTGCCTAAGTACTCATTTGCATACGCAAAGCGGCATTTCGACTCGAAATGCCCTCAGCGGCGGATGCGGTACTGCATCCTAAGATCCGACAGTGTAAGTCTCTTACAGATGTCGGATCTTCTGCCTATCTTTGGAAAACTGATTCTGAGGATCAGTTCCAAAGATAGGCACAGGGATACGCAGGCTGAACAGCAGTTCCGCCTGCGTATCCCTTTTGAGGAATTTAATCCATCTTGGGATAAGGCTGTAACATAACTAATTGTGGAAAAAGTGAAGCGCTGTGAATACTTTCTCGATGCACTGTATTAGTAAAATAACAAACACTGGACAACAACTATATCTACTTTTGCTCTAAAGACCTGTTCATGCTTGCCCCCTTTTCTGCATTAAAATTAACACATTTTACTGTATAAAAGGTAGAAATTCTATTCATTGCTATGTGACTATTGTATCTACTGTATGAGGTGCAGCTTTGTATATTTTTAAAATATAGGACATGGTGCATTTTGTGTAATTATGTGTATTAAGCAAGTCCAATAAAATATTTGGCATGTGGAATAATATTGTACTCTGTTGCATATTTTTAAAACATACAGCCCATGGAAAATACCAACTTTAAATGTTTCTTCCTTACTTTACATAATGAATGATCATAAAATGTGTATACAGAACACCAAAAAGTGCTTAAACAAATGTACTAAGGCATCCAAAATATTTTTGTTTTTCATCTGCCCTTTCAATTCAGTATATTTTTTTCATTTATATATATATTTGTTGTTTCACACTATCTGAACCCATTTCAACAAAGAGTGGAAATATTATAACAATATTCACTTTGAATATAATATTATTTACTATATCACATACAGAATATTGAGTTCAATAAAAAAACTATGATATTACACAAAATGAATGCTGAGAAAAAATAAAATAAAACACAAACAAATGTATTCCTGTTGCAAATCAGTTTTAAATTCCAGTGGCAACTGACAGATTATCTTCCATTACAAAAAGAGTGAAGAGCATTTAATTATTATTTACAGTGAGATTAAGCAGTCAAATAAATGGGTCTTTATCATCACTTATTAACAAGATGAGCACTGTTTGGTGTGCAGCTAATCTATCCTTGTAGGGCTCAAGTGGATTGTTTGTAGACTCATATGTGTACTTGTCATTCCCTAAACATTTCTCTGCTGTGCTATAGTCAACTTTTAGATATTTTAAACAGAAGGATCTAGGCAAAAAATAGACTGCTGCTAATACTGTATATGTTTTTTTCTATGAATTTCTTAGGTAGTTTTTTTTTCCCTGGAGTAAAGTCTGCTATGCTTCACACACATGCTTCCATGCCTGTGTGCACTGCTAATACTATTGATTACTATAGAGCACCCCTAGTGTCTACTACAGCATTCAAGTTTATCTTCACTGCTACAGATATCCTCACCATTGTGCTCTGCCTATGATGCCGGTTACTATTAGTACTAACCATTGAACTATGATATGTAGACTAATTTGTCCATAAGGAACCCAGTCCTGTCTGTACAATACCAGTAACACTGAGTTCACCCCTGACCCCTAGTGTGGAGTCCCAGTACTGCGTCTACACGTATCGCTATACCAGTTCTATACCAGTAATATCAAGATTTACTTTTATGTTGCTTATGCTGGAATAAGCACTGTTTACTTTACTGAGGCTGTGATGATAGAACCCAAACTCTTAACTGAGTTAAGAGTAAAACCTGGGTTCGAACCTGAGAAGTCTCCGCAGTTGCAAACCATAAACCTGAATCGAATTTGGCGTAACGTTACATAATAGAGGAACCCTTTTCAAAATGGATCCAGCGGAACTAACCAATAATCTCGTAGGTCTCTCATAACGGGTTGATACCCTCTCTGCCTCATTGCAGGAAGTACGGTTGGAGAATGACACTCTCCGTAACCGTCTTAACCAAATTGTTCCTCCTCACAGGGATCGTCCGGAACCCAAGGTCTGCCCACCTGAACCCTTCTCTGGTGATAGGAGGTTATTCCGTCATTTTGTCAGTTCCTGTCAGTTGATGTTTGAGTTACAGCCGCGCACTTATTATTCTGACAGGATCAGAATACTTACTCTCGTTTCTTACCTCAAAGAAGATCCCAGAGCGTGGGCAGATACTTATGTAGAAGAACATAGGGAATCCTTGGGTTCTTTAAACACTTTCCTAGGAGATATGTTCCTCCTCTATGAGGACTCTAACAAGCAGCTTACTGCTGAAAATACCCTCAGGAATCTTAAACAGGGTAAGAGACCTGTAGAGGATTACATTTCCGAATTCAAGGCCTGGTGTTGTGATTCCCAGTGGAACGACATCGCCCTCCGGAACCAATTCCGCTTGGGCCTATCGGAGGCCATGAAAGATGAGCTTGCACGCACTGATATACCTGCATCCTTACAGGATCTCATGCTTCTTACAGTTGCTATAGACCGCCGCCTTAGAGAAAGAAAGGCGGAACAAGCTAATTCATCTATTCCTCCAACTCCTATAAGAGCTAGTTCACCTTCTATAGGGGAACCCATGGACATAGGGGCAATCAGGGGGCCCCTATCTCCTAAGGAGAAACAAAGAAGGAGAGTTCAAAACCTCTGCTTATACTGTGCTGGCTCTGACCATTCCGTTTCTTGCTGCCCACTTCTCTCAAAGAAGTCTAAAGGTAGTATATCACATATCAGTAAGCACAATCGATCTCAGACCATAACTAATCGCTACATTTTCATTCCTCCTACCCTACAGTGGGACCACGAAAGGATCACCGTTGATGCTATGGTTGATACTGGAGCCTGTGGCAACTTTATTAACTCTGGCCTAGTTCATTCCAAGAAGATTCCATGGGTGACTAAACATACTCCTCTTTCAGTTACCTTCATAGATGGTTCTACTTCTTCCACAGGCCCAGTTACTACTCAAACACATCCTTTGTTAGTCACTTGTGCTGAAGGTCATACTGAGTCTCTCGTTTTTGATATCATCCCCTCACCGCTTTATCCTATAGTACTTGGACTTCCGTGGTTACTACTCCATCAACCCACTTTCCAATGGAACAATGGCACTCTCCAGCTACAGTCCACTTATTGTAAAGACACCTGCTATCCTATCTCTCCCATTCTTGTAGCTGAGGCTCACTCTTCGGATATTCCAGATCTTCCAGTCCATCTGCAGGTCTTCGCTGACGTTCTACCTCTTCCTATTTTGCCTTCGAACCGTCTCATCGGGGCTACCACTAGTTTCAAACAACTACTCATTCACGATACCTCCAATGATCCCACGTTACCCGATGGACACATTAAGCAACCTAATGGGTTATACACCCACAACAACAAGCTTTATATTCCACCTACGTTACATCTTCTACTCCTTAAACAACTTCATGACAGCCCCTTGGCTGGTCACCCTGGCACTACAAAGACTATCCACCTGGTAAAAAGGAATTACTGGTGGCCTGGTATGACTAAAACTATACAAGACTATGTTTCTTCTTGTGGAATTTGCGCCTGTAGCAAACATGCCCATAGAACAACTCCCCTTCATATAAAGTGGGAGATTTAGTTTGGTTGTCTACCCGTAACCTACGTCTCAAGCTCCCTTCCAAAAAACGTGCCCGTCAGTTTGTTGGTCCCTTCCCAATTCTACAAATAATCAACAGCAATGCTGTAAAACTCAAGTTACCTCCGGATTTGAAGATACACCCTTCATTCCATGTTTCTCTCATCAAACCCTTAAAACCCAATCCGTTTCCTGGCAGAGTCCCACGACCTCCTCCTCCTGTGGAGGTAGTGGGTGAAATTGAATACATAGTAGAGAAGATTTTAGATTCCAGAAAGCGGGGATCTACAGTAGGTGTTTGTGATATTGTGTTTTTAGCACGACAGCATCGCGCTGATTCTCGGCGACATGGTGCCGAGATCTCGCCGACACCTCGCACTCACTGGAATAGTGACAGCACATCCCAGCAAGCGCGTCATAGAAGCGACGGGAGATCCGACTTGGATTCCCGCCAATTCTACACGTGTGCGGCGTTTGTTATGAATCCTGAGGGGGAAGTCCCCGCCGGATTTTAAATAAAAATCCGGCATGGGTTCCCCCCTCAGGAGCATACCGGGCCCTTAGGTCTGTTATGGGTTGTAAGGAGAGCCCCCCTACGCCGAAAAAAAACGGCGTAGGGGGTCCCCCTACAATCCATACCAGACCCGTATCCAAAGCACGCTACCCGGCCAGCCAGGAAGGGAGTGGGGACGAGCGAGCGCCCCCCCCCTCCTGAGCCGTACCAGGCTGCATGCCCTCAACATGGGGGGGTTGGGTGCTCTGGGGCAGGGGGGCGCACTGCGGCCCCCCCACCTCAGAGCACCCTGTCCCCATGTTGATGAGGACAGGGCCCCTTCCCGACAACCCTGGCCGTTGGTTGTCGGGGTATGCGGGCGGGAGGCTTATCGGAATCTGGGAGCCCCTTTAATAAGGGGGCCCCCAGATACCGGCCCCCCACCCTAAGTGAATGAGTATGGGGTACATCGTACCCCTACCCATTCACCTGCAAGAAAAGTGGTAAAAACACAAATAAACCACACAGGGTATTAAAATATTTTATTAGTCTGCTCCGGAGGCCCCCCCTGTCTTCTTTATTAGCTCTTTTACCAGGGGGAGCTTCTTCTTTGACGTCTTCGGGTTGGTGGGGGCCGCCGTCTGGTTCTCTTACACCGCCGGGGGGGGTCGCTTTTAAAAAAGCCCCCACCCCCCGGCGGGTTTCCTCCGGCGTCTTCGGCGGGGGGGCTTCTTCTTCCGCTATCCCGACGGGTCTTCTCCGCTATCCGGGGGGTCTCCTTCTATGTTCGCCGCTCTCCGCTGTTGACTCGGCGCACCCCGGTTCTTCGTCTCGCTGTCCGGTCTCTTCTTCCGTGCTGTACGTCTTCTTCGCCTTCCGTGCTGTGAGTTCTTCTTCCGTGCTGTGACGTCATGTTCTTCACTTCTCTTCTTCTCCCGATGTTGACACGCCGGTCCTTCTCGCTGAAATGACGGATGCGCGCCTTGCATCGGACCTATATAGGCCTCACAGTCCCATCATGCTCTGTACCTACCCATGTGATACCTACCACGTGGGTAGGTATCACATGGGTAGGTACAGAGCATGATGGGATTGTGAGGCCTATATAGGTCTGATGCAAGGCGCGCATCCGTCATTTCAGCGAGAAGGACCGGCGTGTCAACATCGGGAGAAGAAGAGAAGTGAAGAACATGACGTCACAGCGCGGAAGAAGAACTCACAGCACGGAAGGCGAAGAAGACGTACAGCACGGAAGAAGAGACCGGACAGCGAGACGAAGAACCGGGGTGCGCCGAGTCAACAGCGGAGAGCGGCGAACATAGAAGGAGACCCCCCCGGATAGCGGAGAAGACCCGTCGGGATAGCGGAAGAAGAAGCCCCCCCGCCGAAGACGCCGGAGGAAACCCGCCGGGGGGTGGGGGCTTTTTTAAAAGCGACCCCCCCGGCGGTGGAAGAGAACCAGACGGCGGCCCCCACCAACCCGAAGACGTCAAAGAAGAAGCTCCCCCTGGTAAAAGAGCTAATAAAGAAGACAGGGGGGGCCTCCGGAGCAGACTAATAAAATATTTTAATACCCTGTGTGGTTTATTTGTGTTTTTACCACTTTTCTTGCAGGTGAATGGGTAGGGGTACGATGTACCCCATACTCATTCACTTAGGGTGGGGGGCCGGTATCTGGGGGCCCCCTTATTAAAGGGGGCTCCCAGATTCCGATAAGCCTCCCGCCCGCATACCCCGACAACCAACGGCCAGGGTTGTCGGGAAGGGGCCCTGTCCTCATCAACATGGGGACAGGGTGCTCTGAGGTGGGGGGGCCGCAGTGCGCCCCCCTGCCCCAGAGCACCCAACCCCCCCATGTTGAGGGCATGCAGCCTGGTACGGCTCAGGAGGGGGGGGGCGCTCGCTCGTCCCCACTCCCTTCCTGGCTGGCCGGGTAGCGTGCTTTGGATACGGGTCTGGTATGGATTGTAGGGGGACCCCCTACGCCATTTTTTTTCGGCGTAGGGGGGCTCTCCTTACAACCCATAACAGACCTAAGGGCCCGGTATGCTCCTGAGGGGGGAACCCATGCCGGATTTTTATTTAAAATCCGGCGGGGACTTCCCCCTCAGGATTCATAACAAACGCCGCACACGTGTAGAATTGGCGGGAATCCAAGTCGGATCTCCCGTCGCTTCTATGACGTCTCTGTCTCCATCGCGGCAAGCCAGCTCGGCGCTGGCTCCCGCGATGGGGCTCGTAGGTGCTCAATCTCGCCGAGAAAGAGAGCGAGATTGACACAAAATCGGGTTTACCTACTGTACTCTACAATATTTAATACGCTGGAAAGGCTATGGGCCTCAGGATGACTCTTGGGAAGACGCTGCACATGTTCATGCTCCTCGTTTAATCGAGCTCTTCCATCGCAGGTACCCTAATCGGCCATTTGGTCGTCAGAGCCCGGGAGGTGCTCCCTTGAGGAGGGGGCTATGTAACGTCACACCAATAACTTTGCACTAAGTACAACTTTAGTTGCTTCTTTCCCAGTCAACTCTCTTCCTTCTATCCTCTCACCTCCTGCAGCCCTAGTGTGCAGTCCCAGTACTGCGTCTACACTTATCGCTATACCAGTTCTATACCAGTAATACCAAGATTGACTTTTATGTTGCTTATGCTGGAATAAGCACTGTTTACTTTACTGAGGCTGTGATGATAGAACCCAAACTCTTAACTGAGTTAAGAGTGAAACCTGGGTTCGAACCTGAGAAGTCTCCGCAGTTGCGATCCATAAACCTGAATCGAATTTGGCGTAATGTTACAATAGGACCTAGCAGGATTAAGCAAGATCCACTTACACAAAGATGGTAGAAGATCTCTCACCATTAGATGCACTTGATATACCTTCCTTCCAGCAATTGGTAGATTGATCGATGTCTCAGTCGACTGGATGGCGATGGAAGCAACACTTGCCACAGAAACCTCCAAACAGGATAATGAATATGATTGCTGCAGTACTGAAATTCGTCTCTAGATTTCACTGCACTGTTAGCACATCTTCAGTAATCAGGAAGAATAACACACTGCAAACTCCCCTCTCAAGTGTGCAGCAACACAGGCTCTGGAAGTGCTCAGGAGACAAGCACATGGGATCCTTTTTCTGTCTTGCTCACACAATACCAGTCTGTCTCTCCTCCTGTGTCCTCCATCCTCTCCCCCAATTACAGCTCTCTTTGGCTGCTATCCAATCCTGTCCTTTCTTGTTTTTGTTGTTCCTTGTGAAGCCGTCGAGAAACTCGACAAGCCAATTTTCTCCATTTCCGTCAAGGAAATAGAGAACATGCTTTCTTTTTGGCTCGTCGAGTTTCTCGACAGTTTCCTCGACGAAAATGTACACACGACCGGTTTCCTCTGCAAAAAAATATTTCCCAGCAAGTTTCTTGCTAGTTTTTGCCGAGAAACTTGGTCGTGTGTACGAGGCCTAAGGCTGCATTTGTTTTCTTTTCTTATTTTTTTTAGCTAGCCAGCCTTCCTTCCCTCCTTTTATTCCCCCTGATGATTTAGCCAGTAAGTTTATTGTTTTTCAACAGAACAAGCTGAGCTGCAGATGTAACAGTTAGAGGGTAGAGACAAACAATTTACCACTGACATATATATAAAAGGGGAACATTTGAGACTTTAACCACATGCCTACAGGGCACTTTCATCCCCTTCCTGCCCATGCTATTTTTCCCCACAAATAGAGCTCTCTTTTGGTGGTATTTGATCACCTCTGTGGTTTTTATTCCTTGCGCTATAAACAAAAGAAGAGGGACAAGTTTGAAAAAAACACAATATTTTTTACCTTTTGCTATAATAAATTTAAATATATAAACAAATTTTTTCCTCAGTTTAGGCCGATATGTATTCCTCTATATATTTTTGGTAAAAAAAAACCACAATAAGCGTATATTGAATGGTTTGCACAAAAGTTATAGCAGCTACAAAATAGATGATAGACTTATAGCATTTTTATTTTTTTTACTAGTAATGGCGGCGATCAGCGATTTTTATCGTGACTGCGATATTGACACTTTTGACACATTTTTGGTACTATTCACATTTATACAGCGATCCCTGCTATAAAAATGCATTGATTACTGTATAAATGTGACTGGCAGGGAATGGGTTAACACTAGGGGGCGATCAAGGGGTTAATGTGTTCCCTAGAGAGTGATTCTTACTGTGGGGGAAGGGGACTGACTGGGGTAGGGGACCGATGTACAAGGGACACATCATCGATCTCCTCTCCCTGACAGGACGTGGATCTGTGTGTTAACACACAGATCCACTGTCCTGCTCAGTTACTGGGCATGCGCATCGGGTCCCCAGTGACGCAGTGGTGCGCGTGTGCTCCCTAGTGGCTTAAGAAGGCGCAACATCATATGACGTCCTCCCAGAACAAGAGGGTCAGCCTCCTGCCGTCATTTAACGGCGGGCGGTGGACAAGCAGTTAAATGAGACATGTGGGATTACATGTCTTCATCCCTATATCTGTGTACAAAAAGAGGGGGGAGGGGGTTGGGACTTTAAATAAGGTAAGTATTTGTGGCTGAAAGATGAGTCAATGTTAAAAAAAAAACATGTTTTTATTGAAAAGCATGATACAATACATGATACATGCAAAGGTAAGGGAACTTATCAATCACATGTTGCAGACCACACATGATTTCTACCCCTTAATATCATTTAACATTATATTACGGTATATATTTTTAGCATACCCAATTTATTTTATTCCTAGAAATGGAGCCCACACATACTGCTGTCTGAATACTTGTTTGTTTTCTTCTTGGGAATCATGTTGTACGCTCAGTTTTTCTTTGGTGGGTACCTACCTCAGTTCCCAGGACAGACATCTCCAGCAGCCCCCAGTATCCTGGTTCTCACATGCCCCAGACTTTACTGCCATGTAAGTACTTAATAGGGATGAGTGACTCACCCCCTTCCCTTATGTATACACTTTCACCAATATATGGGTACAACACTGGTTCACACTGGTTTATGTATGTTATATATATATATATACTCTTTCTAACTCCTACCATAGCTACTAAATATGGCCTGAAAATCTAGTAATTAGTCTGGATATAGGCTGACTTAATCATTTGCTGTCTTATATAATTAATGGACTCCTAATAGGCAAAGATTTACATTTCACAAAGTTGTCACAGCTGCTATGCCTCATACAGGTTTGTTTGGCTGTAACCCAAGCAACAACTTTCTAGATTCTTCATAGAGATAAAGGGAGAATAGTTCTTAAAGTAATTTTGTTTTGTTTTTGCATTTTCTCTTGCATTTCATTTTTTTCAGAGACCATCTGTACTAGATTATCTGCCAGACTATGTTGAGAAAGCTCCAGAGTTCTGTAACAGGGGTGAGATACAGAAAGTCCAGTCCATCTAGTCAGCAGGCCAACCCCAGGTGAGTTTGTCATCACCGGTTGGACCAGTCTTTGACAAAACAGAGGGGCAGTGCTCTGGAAGTGTTCTTTGCTAGCCCTACCTCTTTAAGAAAAGGCCCATGAATGGGCCCTCCCCTCAGAGGCAGGGCTGGTGCAAGGATTTTTGACACCCTAGGCAAAACTTAATTTTTCCACCCTCCTCCATTGGCTCCGCCCCTAACTGGGATTTTTGCAGTGCCTCGCCACCTATTTCTTCAGCTGTGGTCCACAGACCCACACCTACGCCTCTGGACCGAGCCTGAAGAAAAATAGTGGTGGCGCCCCCGTGTAAACTCCTCTAGTGTACTCCCTGCAGCGTAATCCCCCCCACAGTGTAAACCCCCCCATATAAATCCCCCCAATGTAATCCCTTGCAGTGTATTCTCCCCTGCAGTAGGAGGTGATTTAGTGGAGCCAAGTGCCAGAACTTGTTCCGGCATTGGGCTCTGGGACCGCAGTGGGAATGGGGACCCCGGGCAATGCTCAAGTGCCCAAATGGTTAGTCCACCTCTGCCCCCAGCCTGTTCTGATCACCCCTTCCCCCCCAAGCTCTAATCTCATCTAATGACTGATCCCATTAAACTCATCATCTTCAGAGTAGGTAGGTATGTCTGTAGGCTTTACCTGTCTTGGGTCACTGCACCATGGTGCCCAGGTCCTCAGTCTTGACAGCCTGGAGCAGCTAATGGTTCTTCTTCATCCTGGGTACTAGAGAAGAAGGTAGATCCTGGCTGCATCCTGGCCTGGGCAATGCCACAGCATTCTGCACAGATGTTTATTATGGTCAGTTCGCCCCTGCTCGGGAGATGTCATCTGGCGGAGAATAGAGAATCCAGCCGACATGGCTGCATCCTAGGTGGCAATACACTCTAGGCGGCTGCCTAGTTCGCCTAACAGTAGCGCCGGCCTTGCTCGGAGGAGAGGTTCTGCTGGGAAGAGGTCACCTGTGTGCACAATGTGTGACTGTAAAGAAGCCCAAGGGCTAAAGCCTGCAGTAGAGGGCTAGGCCCTCTTGGAAGCTGTGTGCCTAAATGAATAGTCTGTGTGCTCGTGGAAGGAGGCTGAGCAGCTATAAATGGCTCTGTGCTAGAGTCCGAAAGCTGGAGTGGAGTTACAAAAGAAACTGAGGCTCCTGGAGGTTGAAAGCCACCCACGGACTTCTAGCAAGAGAAACTGTATGAGCCTTATTATTAAAGTTATGTAATAAAATGTTTTGAATTGCATTCAAAGACTCATTTTGTTTTTACTGCATCATACATAAATAAGTAAATAAACTACCTATTGACAAAGTATTTCTAGAAGGAAGTCACACTTATATCAAAGCCTTTTTAAAAAGACCCCAGAAAATCCTTACATTTAGGTCGTTCCTCTTCCATCTCTCATGCTTTAGTATTGGTCAATAAGAATATCCATCATGAAGATGAACCCATATTAATTGGTTCATTTTATAATTGTAGTGAAGTCAAGTATAGTGGAGTCCGGTTAGATAATTGGTATTTAGGTATTAGTATGATGACTATAAGTTATGTTGTTCCGGAGCAATCTCAACAGAGTAAGTCCCATTTGACTAGATCAGTTCTAGACCTGTGCCATATTCAGAGAATATACAGAGAATATTCTGAGTAACAAGATTAACCTCCAGAATTATATTTCCTATCCACTGAATAGCTGAGCAATTTGATTGGCCGTCTTTGATCTACATCCTGTTTTTCAGAGTGACAGATAATGACCCCAACCAAATGTTTCCCATGAATGAATATCCCCTAAAGTCTAATTACCATCAATAAATACTTCCTAACGTATGTAAACAATGTACCCTTTGAAGTTAACGGGCCATACCTCACACCTAGGTAGTCTTAGATAAGATTAACACATCTAAGGGTCTTCAGCTGTCCCTTTGATATGTTAGAATTCAGCTGGCTTGGACAGTTTAACTGAATTCCTGGTCAATATGGTAATGCAATACAATATATTGTGTCATACATACCTACACATATATATTAATATTACAACATATACCCCCACTTAAGTCGGTTCTAACTACTAGAACTGACTCATAAATCAAAAATCAGCAATCAGCAATTTCTGGGTCTCCAACTCAGTGTTTTCTACAAAACCACCCTTCCCAGGTCCAAGCTTAGCACCACAGAATCTCTGAAAATATCTCTGTGATGCCAACCCTTGCTAAGCAGGAAATAGTAATATGTATTATCACTGTCACTGGAAATAAAATTCTACATGTGCATGACAGTATTTTACTGTCTTTAGAAATATCACTTCTTTCTATCATAGACAGCAGCGTTTCCCTGGAACAAATATCTGTCCAGACAGTGTAGTGATTCTAGAAACATATCTCTCATGATTCAAATACTGCTAACCCCATCCTCAGCACAGCAGCAGGATGTTTCTGAAACTATCACTCTTCCATCCCTGTTTAACAATGCGGCATACCTGGGGATGTCTCTGTCTACTTTCCTGGATGAGCTTTCCTCATTCTATTTAGTATTACTGTATATACCCATATTTTTACTTCCAGAGAACATAGCAGTCATTATATGCAAAGTGCTATAACCCATAGCAATAAAGTAAAAGGGAAAAAACAAGGAACAATGGTCAATGACGTTGCCTGGAGTAACCCCCACCCCGTTTTTTTACTTAGCAGTAGGGGACCCAGAGATGTCATTCAGATAATCCCTGCCATTAAACAAAGGGTGGAGTTCCTCTGAATGACATCTCCAAGTCGTCGCTTTTAAAGTAAATAAAGGAGTGGGGGGTTACAGGCGACACCATTGACCAAATATGGACATGCTCATATTTAGCCAGTGACGTCACCCCTTTGTTTACTTTGATGGCGGGTACTCAGAGATGTCATTCAGCACAAAGAAAGCAACTGGGTTGATTTTGTCGGCAGGTGTCATTCTTCATGGACCTACATCACTGGATGTGGACCTCCATCGCTGGATGATATGACTGACAATAAATGTATGCAAGCTGCGCTGCGTGAACAATGAATCAGATGTGATGATCACAATAATAGCATGAGAGATGAAACATACATAACTAATAAATGTATAACATCAATATGAGTATATTGTAGCTGTTCAAAAGTCCATGTGAAAGAAAAAATGAAGAATAATAAATGGTGACATGTGCATGCATTAAGCCCTGTGCAAAACACATATGTTAGATCCAAATGAGTTCATAGGGAATTCAATCTTCGTGCACATTCAAATCAACAGGATCGTCCTTCCGGATGGCAGTGAAGGTACACAAATGGTGACGTCAGCACGCCGCTCCTCCCTACGCCGTTTCGTCCAATAGCAGACTTCCTCCAGGGGCTCGTCCTTCACTGCCATCCGGAAGGACGAGCGGTACTAGAGAGCCGGCCGGCTAATTTGAATAACAAAATGCCAGATTTTATCTACTAAAATGTGAGTGCAACTGATGTCCTAAATAAATATCCTTTTTACATTGCAATACTGCTCTATGTCGGCTTTTCTTTCCTTCTTTGATTATCATCCGTGGGGTGACCTGTTGGAGAGTCTCATTGCTGTACTGAGGTGGATTTGCTGGATAGCCTGAGAAATTCCAGTGGCTGATGAGCCAAATGCCTATGTGATCTCTTTCATTAGGGATCCACATAAGTCAGTAAGCAGATTAGGAATAGGAGGTGGAGGCTTTCTTCTGTTCTGCTAAACAGACATCGTTTTCTGGGACACTGTCAGCACTATTTCCTGTTGATTTGAATGTGCACGGAGATTGAATTCCCCATGAACTCATTTGGATCTAACATATGTGTTTTGCACAGGGCTTAATGCATGCACATGTCACCATTTTTTATTCTTCATTTTTTCTTTCACATGGACTTTTGAACAGCTACACTCATATTGATGTTATACATTTATTAGTTATGTATGTTTCATCTCTCATGCTATTATTGTGATCATCACATCTGATTCATTGTTCACGCAGCGCAGCTTACTTTTTATTATATTCTGCTTGTGTTTATCTGACATTTATTTGCTGCAGCAGCACACTGTTGTTTGCCGATTTCATTATCCTTGGGAATTGGTCCTTTTATTTAAGGACTACACATTCCTAATCCTCACAGACCAGCGCAGTATTTTTCCACATATTTAAAAAATGTACGCAGCGGAACATTTTTTTCAACAAAGAACTTCAAATGTTTGGGTGTGTTTATTTGTAGGGTACATTCTTTTTTTCTTTTTTTTTCGTGTGAATGAGCAGGGGTATCCCTTACTCATTTGTATGTGAGGGGGGAAAATCTGGGGGCATCTGGGTGCAGACAAATAGAAAATCCATGTTGCGCTATCAAAAAAAATACCAATACATGTCAAAAGGTGAAAAAATAATTAAAAATCAAATGCGATAGTGACCACATAAATAATAGTGAAAAAACATCAAATACATACAGTATAATGCTGTGAACTAATATAAAAATTCAAACAGTTCTGACTATGATTCTGTGACTGTTGAACTTTGTTGTTGCATTTTTCTCTTGCTTGCTCATGAACTGTTTGACTTTTTATAATATTTATTCACAGCAATATATGCATTTGATGTTTTTCCGCTATTATTTATGTGTTCATTATTGCACTTGATTTTAAATTATTTATTCACTTTTAGACACGCATTTTATATGTATTAGTTAGTATTAATATTTTGATAGCGGAAAACAGATTTTCTATATGTATGCATTTTAATACCAGGTGTGTTTAAATGCTGGATTCCTGTTGGTTTTAAAATCTGAGGGATATTCACCCTGAACTGCACCATGATACATCCATTGTGAGGCCTAGCCAATGAAAAAAGAAAGAGATTCATTCCCTAATTGACCAAAGTGGTGCCATGTTCACTTAAGAACTAGATCTGAATGTAATATATAGTAGTAATTTTCCTACCACTACTTTATAAAACAGCTTTCATTGTCAGTGGCTGTTAATGAAGCAGCGGGTGCCAGTACCTTCAATGTCCTCAGCAATCAGTGACGTCACCCAGCCTCATTCATTTGCTGGCTGCGAATGGCCATGTAAGCAAAGGTGTAGGGATAGATCTGACATTGATCAAATATGGCCAAATTGCCGTATTTGGGCAATGACAATAACACTGGGACTACCCATTCCTTTGTTTACATTTAGCAGCATGGAACAGAGTGTTCTCTCCATCAGATGTCTATGTTGATTATCTGTATCTGTGTTGTTAAAATTACATATAAGTTTTGTAATTTACATAAGACAATCATATGTGGAGTGCAGGCTCTGTCTAGTGTTCTTTTTTGGTATTGCAGCAGTGTTCTGTTTATTTGATTACTGTATGTGTAGTTAAGGTAGTTGTTAGTAAGCAGGGAATTCTTGGTAAAATCTTCACAGGAAGTGAACCAGCCACCATTCTTTGAGAAGATACTGCAGGAAGCAAGACATGTATTTATCACCCCTTAGAGAACTTAAAAAGTAAGTTTTTATTATCTCATCTTGTATTTTATATTGTTGTTTTTGTAATGTATGCTGTTTTGTATGCAATATTGTACTTATTGAGGTCTATTTCTGTCATTCATGGTAGTGACAGGATCAGACATGTCTGGAAATCAGCAGGTATTTTCTTTCAGAGAGTCAACGGTATCATTCATTGTGATTGACATGGATTTGAGTTGTAGATTATGTGATTCATGATGGATTTAAATCGTGGGACATTTTTTGTTTTTTATTGAAGGGTTTTTAATAAAGGACTGTGTACCCCTTACTCGATCACTTAGAAGGGGCAATATCTGTGGGACCCCTTATTTTTGAAGGAGGCTTCCAGATTCTGATAAACACACATTTTGCAAATGGAGTCAAGCTGCACAAATATTATATTTGGCACCTTTGAAGTACTGGACCACCTGAATTGGTTGAGTAGTTTGGGAAAAGTGGCTAAGGAGGAGCAGGTAGAGGTGGGAGGGCAGGTGGTAATCGTGGTAAGCCTAGAGAGGTGGTAGGAGGTGGTAATGGTGGCAGGCAAGGCGAAGTGGCAGGAGTTGGTAATCATAGCAAGCCAGGAGAATTGTCAAGAGCTGATGATGGTGGCATTCCAGTAAAGGTGGCAAGAGCTGGTGTTTTACTTTGTGTCTTTTAACGGTCACTTTGTATTAAGGCAAGGAAGCAATAAAAACATCCGTAGTGTAATAATGGGCTTTACTAAACAAATGCTGTAGAAACAATTTACAACAATAGAAAAATAAATAGAAAAGAATACAAGAATGACAGATATGCTTACAAATGTGCGCAATACCTATACTGCCTAGCGAATGAGCATAAACAATGGCCTGTACAATAGGAATACCCTAAAAAGTCACTTAGCTCAGGTTGTAGTACCTTTATAGTCCCCAGGACCCCAGGCTTTACTCTTTGACCAGGCAACCAAGATCACAGACTGTACTCTACAAGCGATTGCAGGAAAACCTTCTACACGCTTCTGTTTTGTGATGGAAAGGATTTTCTTGCAAAAGTGTAACTTCAGCTCCTGTATCAACTAAAGCCATCACATGTGTATGAGAAGATGACGTCCCCAACTATACAGTGGCAGGTGCATATGCGCTTTGGTCTCCTGTGGTCTCTGTACTTACTGCTATCATAGGAGACCCACCGTCCCTTCATAAAAGATAATGAACCTTCCAGTTCCCCTTTCTGAGACTCTCTATCTCCTCCCCAGGATAAAGGGATTTGGGTTTTAGTTCATGTGCAGTTCTGGGAATTATTTTGGGGCTAATAGGAGGGGTCTGCTCTGTTTCCTTTAAATATATGCTGATGTTATGTTAACTAGGATAGGGTTACCAGACATCCCCAGTTTCAGGGGACAGTCCCCTGATTGAGGACACTGTCCCCGGACCAAATCTGTCCCTGGTTTTGTCCCCAGATTGAATTTAATAGGGGGCAGGGGCAATTTCAAAGACAGTCAGTGCAGAATTAAAATAAAAAAAATAGAATTACACACCCCCGCTCCGCAATGCCTACTAGCATAGGGGGGTTGTTTTTTTTCCATTATCTGTGCCCCTTTCTGATGATCATGTGCTGGTCGGAGCGGAGGGAATATTTCTTCAGTTTCGGGCGCATGCACATTCAGCTTTGCTCGCATGTTATTCTGCCTTGGCAGAGTGATCTTCCTCCGCTCCCCATCCAGTAGTAGCCGGGGCCCGAAGTGTAAGACTTGAGAGGCTGTAAGGCGGGTGGCAACGGGTAGAGAGTCGCTGATTGTTGCCATTACTAGTAAAGAAAAAATATGTCCCCGGATTTCATTTTAAGAATCTGGTCACCTTACACTAGGAGTAGTTTCCAACCTTGACAGTTTTCCTGCTAACTGTTTCCACCTTTTCAGAAATTCTGCAGTGGAAATCCAATCTATCTCATCTTTAGGACTTTTATTTAATAGGTTCCCCCACATTTGTTTCCTAGAGAAAGCTGGCCTGGCTTTCTGTGCAACTTCTGTCTTCTCTCCCACCTTCAATTTCTTCTCTGTTCTTTTTTCTTCTTGTTGGGCCTTGACCTTATCTACGGCCCTGATAGGATTTTTTTTGTCTCCTTCAGCACCCCCAACTGGCTTAAAAGGGTAGTGGATTCATGAATCTTGCTGTTTAATTCCAGGCCTCCCAGCAAGGACAATAAAGGAGCCCTGAGATTATGTGGCACAGACTTAAAGCGGTGGTTCCCCCTTAAAAACAACTTTTTTTTATTACACTGGCCCCCCACATTACAATCGAATTAAGGCTATTATTTTTTTTTTTGCTGCTGTACATACCTTGATACAGCATCTTCACCCGTGCATCCGGGTTGCGAGTCCCGCGGGAGTGGGCGTTCCTCACATGTGTTTGATTGAAGTTTTTCCCAAAAACGAGCTCTCCCCCCGTCGCGTAAGCCGCGTCACGATTGGCGGAAGGAGCCGAACGGCGATGCGCATGCGCAGTATAGCGCCGACTCGCCGTTCGGCTCCTTTCGCCAACCGTGACGCGGCTTACGCGACAGGGGGGAGCTCGTTTTTCCGAAAAACGTCAATCAAACACATGTGAGGAACGCCCACTCCCACGGGACTCGCAACCCGGATGCACGGGTGAAGATGCTGTATCAAGGTATGTACAGCAGCAAAAAAAAAATGATAGCCTTAATTCGATTGTAATGTGGGGGGCCAGTGGAATAAAAAAAAGTTGTTTTTAAGGGGGAACCACCGCTTTAATTAGTTTAGAGTGCAGAGGTTCTAGATCTGGACTCATCCATTCTGGAAGGTTAGTTAATGCAGTTATACAACTCACCTCATGTAACCCCAAAATACTTGCTCCTATCGTTCTCCATGAGTAGGTATTTTCCAGGTCAATAGGATTAGCGTATACCCGGACTATACAATTTCTCATGAGGTCTAACTGTGAAACATTTTCATTATATTCTCTGGCTTCTCGCATGGCCTGACAAAAATGCAAATGTGAATCATGGGTTAACACTCCCATAGCCACTGCTACCTTGCTTGACAAAATAATACTGTCTGCCCCTTCATCCCACAAATGTAGGAGCCAACTCAACAGGGGTTTCCCAGACCTCTGTTTTTATTGTTTTGCCAGCTCAATTAGTTCAGTTTGTGTACTCTCCCTTACTTCTGCAGATTTCACATCTCTATGGTTAGATTAACACACCTCCAAACTGCCAAATACTCTCTATCATGTTGCCCTTTCCTATACTTAGTAATTTTTGGCCTGACACACTTTTTCTTTCCCACTGGGTGAATCCTAATCCTCACTATCATTTGATGAGTGCACATCTTCACAATCCGTGACAATGGCATGTACCCTGGCCTTACTTTAAAATATTAATTGCTTTGGTCATGATGGCTGATCATTGCAAATCATCAGCCCGACTAGCAGTTGAATGTACCCACTGCTAGCTGGTCTTTTAATACCTTCATTTCTGCCTCTTCCCTCCTTTTGGATTTAACATAGAGAGCATGAAGAAAATACCATCCAACTCTGGACACTGCCTTGCTCTCTGCTTTACTTAAATCAAAACCCTCAAAGCTAAAGTCTACAAAATGATCTGAGGCTTTACCACCCCAAGTCTTATTCTATGGAGAAGCATACTTTGCAAATTCCTTAGCATGAGGGCATCCATTGATTATCTCTGGCCCAGCTAGGCAGTTTGCATTCCACCTTCTGGACACCTTGCTTTTCCTAAACAGCTTGCACAACATTTTTCTTACCACAAGCAATTGTTTTGCTTTGTGTCTTTTGTAGGTCACTTTGTGATAAAGCAGGGAAGCGTAACAAAAATACATCTGTGGTGTAATAATGTGACTTACTAAATAAAAATGCTGTTCAAAAAAACTATTTACAATTATAGGTAAAATACAAAACACATGCACACACTCCTAAACTGCCTAGCAAATAAGCATGAACAATAGGAAAATGCTAAAAAGTCACTTAGCTCTGATTATAGTAGCTTCACGATCTCCATAGGCAACCTGGACCCAAGCTCTACTCTGCAAGCGATTGCAAGAAATAAGGCGCTAGCATCATCCTTTGGTCCATGGATCCTTTGGTCCATGCCATAGGTCATATATGTCAAAAGGTCAATTTGACAAAGTTTGACCAGAACTGCTGTAAGACAATGGGAGCAGCTAAAAATATCTACAGTTTCCAATCAACTCGTTGACATTATTCCAATATACATCAATAGTATATATGTTCCTATTGTATTAGGGGACAGCTTGTGCAAACATTTCCAACAGCATTTGTTTGACAAATGTTCACTCAACGAAACCTGATGTTTTGTTCTAAAACAAACAGATTTTTTATGTAAGTCTGAGAAAAGCACAATACTATAGACTGTGTTTACAGTGATGTATAGTAAGAATGCTTTCACAAGAAATATTTTAATTGTTTATTTTTATCAATTTACAAAATGCAAAGTAAGCAAACAGAAGGAAAATATAAATAACATCAATATTTGCTGTGTCTACCCTTTGGCTTCAAACCAGCATCAATTCTTACACTTGCACGCTTTGTACACTTGCACAAAGTCAGAGTTTTTTTTGGATTAGAGTCAGGTGTATTATTAACCAATTATACCAAGCAGGTATGCTAATGATCATAAATTTCAAATGTAGGTTAAAACACAGTCATTAACTGAAACAGCTGTGTAGGAGGGATAAAATTGGGTGAGGAACAGCCAAACTCTGCTACTAAAATGAAGTTGTGGAAGACAGTTTCATGTCACAGGTCATACACCATGGCAAACCAGAGCACAGCAACAAGACAAGGTCTCTCCTAGGCAAAGATTTCAAAGCAGACGGGTTTCAAGATGTACTGTTCAAGCTCTTTTGGAGAACTACAAATAAATGGGCACTGTTGAGGACCGTAGTTGCAGTAGTCTCTAGTTTCTAGTGGGATGGACATGCGCTATGTCATGGGGGGTGCCTCCCCCCTTTAGCATTAAACAGGTCACACATTGGTTACTGGTAAATCATATGGGAAAAAACAATCAAATGATCAGGAAAACAGTGATGATCAGCTTGATGTTTACTGAATGAATGAAAGGTGAATTGGTAGAATGGAAGGAAGGTGTGCAATAGTGTTGAATAAAGAATAAGAGTCAATGAAGATATCTCAGTAACAGGGATGTTTAGGAATAGTTTCTACACTTGACCACTAGGCAGAAACACAATACAGTGTAACAGAGTGTCAGAAAAGTTCACATGCAAAATAAATGATGTCGCAGTTGACACTTTATCTCTCCAGCCTCAAAACTCAAAAGTAGAAATAAGAGTTTTCGGTGGACCAATTACTTCCTGGCAAATGAATGATGATCTCTGTCAAAATCGAATGAAGTTGCAGGAACATGCATTTTCTCTTTACCGAAATGCATTGAATGGAGCCACCCACTATACACTATGGTGACAAGCCTCTGTTGTCTATTTATAGGGATGTTGTATAAGCTTTGACGATAATAGATAATAAATTATTATTGTGAAATTAAAGATAAGATAATTAAAGATTAAATTGATAGCTAAACATGTAGCATGTAGATTTCAATATGAAACATTTTACTGATAAAACCTTTGTAAATACAAATTCTGGCAAATTAGCTAACATTTTGCTTCCTGCCTGCAAAGTTATTTGTTTGCATTTAGTCGGCTCTTAGTCAAAAACCAGCAACGAACTTAAATTATTTAAATCTGCTAATCTCTCTATAAAGCTGACTACGTGATACAATAAACTGTCAACTAAGGCAAAAATATGTGTGCTGAACAGAACAGCACATAGGAGACTTGCTTCACTTGCTCATGTGGTTTGTTGTATAGTAAATGGAAGGCAGAATAAGAAAAAGATGCTGCTTTTTAGCTGTAATGGTGTTAAAATTCTGGCATCTCAACCATGGATATTAAATATGTAAGTCTGTAGAGCATAACAAATTCCACCACTTATTTTTTCCACCTAAGTGTTCATTTGCATTTAACTCTAGCCAGATTACTTCAGGGGGTTATAGAAAAAAAAGAAGAGAAATATCATTTCTGAACTAGTGGCACTGAAAGGAAAATGATGGTGTATTTTTAGTACATATTTCACTCTTTACTGAAATGTTTGACTTAATAGTGAACTCCTGGCAGATATAAAAGTACACAAATACAGTTGTGTATACATTAAGAAATTATGTAATTGCGACGAGTGCAATTAATTTATTTGACTTGTTTTCCCCTCTTCAGTAGAATTTACACTGGAAAAGGGCAGCATTCTGAGCCAATCGGGTGTGCTGCATGCTCATGAGAATATGCAGATGGGAGGGAGCAAATGGGGGATAAGACAATGTTTCTCAACCTTTTTTCAGCTACAGAGTCTTTTAACCATTTGCTATCTGCTCCATAGCAGATTTACTGCTAAAGGGCAGCTAGCTCCTCTGTGCAGTATCACATATATATATATACATGATTCTGCACTTCTGCCTAAAGGGTCCAAACATGCCTCTGGCGGGCCGCTTCTGCTGTAATTAATCACAGCAGACGGCAATCTGTGGGTGTCGCAAACTGGATGTACACTGGTACCCACTGATCGAGAGTGCCTATATAAACAAGGCAGATCTTCGTTCTGACAGGGAAGAAGGGATGGAATTTGTTTTCCTGCAAAGAAGAGAATAAAATCCATCTCTTCCCCTGGTAAAAGCAGCACACACCCGTGACAAAAACACTTGCTAGGCACACAGCTAACCCTTTGATGGGCAACCCATAACTAAGTCACGCGCCGAGTGACGCAACGTGTGGGGGAAGAGCCTAGTGATGCGATCGACGGACACCTGTTCGTATGAGGAGATCGCCACACTGAGCGGCATGAAAGGCTACATCTAACAAGCTGTTTTTGATCTGGGGATTCGTGAGTGTAATTGCTAACACCGTCTTTATGGTTTCCTTTTGACCCACAGTATTGCACCATAGTTTTTTCCTTTTTTTTTCATGAGCTGTGTCGCCCTGAACTATCAGAGCGCCAGCCTGAGCCAAACAAGCACTGTGAAAACTCCCAGCACACCATAGGACTGTTCCTTCACATTTCTAGTTAATTGTACTGATCTGTGTGTGGAAGGGGGATGTGTTTTTTATGTTTCTTTGTATGCTCACATAATGGTTTGACACTTCAATTTGTTTTACATTGCATTTGATTGATACCTCATTTATATATATTTTTGGGTGTCTATTTGGTATCATTGGCACATGTTGTACACTATATATTAACAGCAGCAAATGTTGGTATTAGCGCATTACTACCATTTCTTCTTGTCCTAACCCTTTGATTGCCCTGGATGTTTAAATCCTTCCCAGCCAGTGTCATTAGTACAGTGATGCCTCATACACACGACCAGTTTCCCATCTGGAAAACTGCCATGACAGCTTTTGGCCAGGAAAACTGGCCGTGTGTATGCTCCATGCCAGATTTCCTGACAGGAAAACCACCGGCAGGAAAAATGAGAACATGTTTTCTTTTTTCCTGCCGGGATTCACGGCAGTTTTTAAGCCGGCAGTTTTTCTATGGGGAAAGCCTGCGGTGGAGCACACACGCGGCCGGGATTCCCAGCCGAAGCTCTTCCTGCCAGGAAAACCGGCCGTGTGTAGGGGAAAAAGCCGCCGAGCAGGTTCTCGGCTTTCCTCTCGGTTTTTACTGCCGGGAAAAACGATTGTGTGTACGGGACATGACAGTGCATATTTTTAGCTCTGATCACTGTATTGATGTCACTGGTTCCCGCAAAGTGTCAAAAGTGTCATTTAGTGTCTGATTTCCTGCCTCAATATAGCAGTCCCGCTATGAGTCGCTGATCGCCACTATTACTACTATAAAAAAAAATACATAAAAATTCCATAATTATATCCCATAGTTTGTGGACGCTATACCTTTTACACAAACCAATCAATATATGCTTATTGAGATTTTTTTTACCAAAAACATGTAGCAGAATTGGCCTAAAATTATGAAGAAATTACATTTTTTTAATTTTTTTATTGGATATGTTTTATAGCAAAAAGTAAAAAATATTGATTTTTTTTTTCCAAGATTGTCAGTCTTTTTTTGTTTATAGCACAACAAATAAAAACGCAGTGGTGATCAAATATCATCAAAAGAAAGCTTTTTTTGGAAAAATGTATTTGGGTACAGTGCTGCATGTTGCTTGACTGCGCAATTGTCAGGTAAATTAACACAGTGCTGCATCACAAAAAATGGCCAAATTGGGATAAATCATATTTTTAGTCCGAGCAAGGATCACTTTTCAGAGAAGCGGTAGGGAACAATCCCCCTATGTAAAAGCCCTCCATTGCAATTAATCGAACACTGATTGTACTTGATTAGCTGCATCCTTGGCTACAGCAGCCAACAAATTACAGCTGTGAACCTGTAAGTGACATAATAAACACACAGCTTCTTAGCTCATTAGTTGCAAGATGATGTTCTCAGATCACCTCCTCGGTGGAAGAGGAGAACCCAGAAAACCCCACGGGTGCTGCCGACAGGGGGGAAACACATTCAGAGCCCCAAAAATGTGTCTGTGCAGCTCTAGAGCCAGTGTTACAAGATGTTACAACCCTATTTTCAGAGAACTACAATTAACTGTATTTGTTCTAACCCGTACTGTTTTGCAAGTGAACTTTTCTGGTACTCTGTTATACTGTGTTGTGCTTCAAGTTCTGCCTAGTGATCGAGTGAAAAAAAATGCAGCCAATAAAGTCTGCAAAGCATGAGATTTCATCCTGAATACACGTTCAGTGACTTAGTAGAATCAATAATATGACTTTACAGCCTACTTTTTTTTTATAAATAAATATCTTAAAAGTGTGGCATGCATTTGTATTCAGCCCCCCTTTACTCTGATACCCCTAAATAAAATCTAGTGGAACCAATTGCCTTCAGAAGTCACCTAATTAGTAATTAGAGTCCACCCAGGGCCGTCTTTAATCTTGATTGTACCCGGGCAAACATTTTCTTGGGCCCCTCCATGCAAATTTTCTCTTCACCCCAACATTCCAAAAATCAAACACACGCGTAAACTTGTCTGCCCTCATGTTGTAAAGTGCTGCGCAAACTGTCTGCGCTATATAAATCCTGTACAATAATAATGATGATGGGTGGGGGGGGGGTAGCAGAGTCCAGAATGATGGGGGGGATAGGGAAGTCCAGGATGATGGGGTGATAGGGGAGTCCAGGATGATGGGGGGGATAGGGAAGTCCAGGATGATAGGGGGGGGGGTAGAGGAGTCCAGGCTGACACACAGGGATTGGGAGTGTGTACTGTGAGGTGTTTGCATCATACAGGGCCTCCTTCACTTACCTCATCCTTTGATTTTGCTTTTAAATTTTCCTTATTTCTTCTGAGAAATCCTCACTTCCTGTTCTTCTGTCTGTAACTCCACACAGTAATGCGAGGCTTTCTCCCTGGTGTGGAGAGTCATGCTCGTCCCCTCCCTTGGACTACAGGAGAGTCAGGGCGCTCTCTCTATGTTACAGATAGAGAAATAAGCTGTGTGTTAGTGGGCATTCTGAGTCCAAGGGAGTGGGCGAGCACGACACTCCACACCAGGGAGAAAGCCTTGCATTACTGTGTGGAGTTACAGACAGAAGAACAGTGAGGATTTCTCAGAAGAAATAAGGACATTTAAAAGCAAAATGGAAGGATGAGGTAAGTGAAGGAGGACTGCACCAAGGTAAAGGAAGCTATTTAGGAAAGAAAAATTGTACCTTTACAACCCCTTTAATGTTTTATTCAACAACTTCAGTAGTAAAGAGGGTAGAGGGTTAGGGGAAGTTCAGATACCTTAGCTTTGCATATCACTGATACTTTATTGGATCCAGAGGATAACAGCTCCAGTCACTGGAACTTTGCGACAACCGGATAGGCCTCTCACACCGATCTAGCAGCCGGTATGAAGCACGGACAAAGTCTCTGCCACAGACTTGAGTGATAGTTAGAAACTCCTGGATAATCCCCTGTCACAGGATTGTTTAGCCAGCAGTCAGTTAGATAGATCAGCTACACAGTATTAGAACCTTTAAGCCATCTGGCAATACTGTGAGGTAGGTTAACTTGAGTGCATCCTTCAAACGAGTCACCAGGCCCTTTCTGAGATACCAGCCTTCAGCCCGGACCTCTCCAGCAAGGGTCCTCCCCTGGAATATTCTCAGCTTGAGTGGCTTCTTCCCACAGGACAGACAGCACAGGACCACCTTCCGCAATTGGGCGGTTTCTGGGGGAAAGATATCCAATGCACTTTGCCTTTTGCATTTCTCACACTGGCCTGTGACAACAGTGCCACCTACTGGCAGCAGTGGGAAATGTGCACAACACAACTAAACTGGGACAGAAGCAATACTTTACACAATCACTCTGGGCTATGTACAGCTCAGATAACACAAAATTTACTGATAGCGCCTAGTCAATAGGAGCAGGGCGCTACATTAGTACTAAAATATTCTTAAGAAAAAAGTAACTAAGAATTTTCTTTCAAATTTCACATTATTAGTGGGCTGCAACAACAGCCGATTTCCGTGTGGCCATCGAATTTGAGTGATCGGCATGTTGGAAATGTTTGGAATAACAAACGACTTTCTAATCAATGATGGGAGAATCGTGCGAGAAATATAATCAAATTAGAAATGCTCATGAACTGTGACCTGGAAAGAAAAGAAGATTCCCAGTCAAGGAAAAAATAATTCTATAGCAACCTGAGGTGAAATAGAAGGCTTGGTTGGTCAAATTTCGAAATTAATGGTGGCACCATTGGATCACAAAATGTACAAAATCTCCGATTTTCGAAAGACGTCCATAAAGACATGGATGAGCGATTTGGGGTGGAGGAACTTGACTGGCCTCACAGAGTCTTGACCTCAACCCAATAGAACACCTTTGGGATGAATTAGAGCAGAGACTGCGAGCCAGACATTCACGTCCAACATCAGTGCCTGACCTCACAAATGTGCTTCTGGAAAAATGGTCAAACATTCCTATAGACACACTCCTAAACCTTGTGGACAGACTTCCCAGAACAGTTGAAGCTGTTATAGCTGCAAAGGGTGGGCCAACTCAATATTGAACCCTACAGACTAAGGGGTTGATTTACTAAAGGAAAATAAATTGTGCACTTTGAAAAGTGCAGTTGCACTCTGCAAGTGCAGTTGATCCAGAGCTTAGGAAATGAGCAAAAGCTCTGCTGTCTTCCCTCATCCAATCATATGCAAGCTAAAAAACAGTTTTTATTGCACTTGATTGGGTACTCATTGCAAAGTGAATCCTTGCCTCATTTATCAAGTTCTGGAGCAACTGCACTTGCATCAGTCTATTTGCCTTTGGTAAAACAACCCCTTAAGCCCTGTACACACGGCTGGGAATCTCGTCAGGAAAAAACATCAGTTTTCCTGACGAGATTCCTTGCAATCTTTCCTGCTCGCCAAGTGTACACATGGGCCATTCAAAAGAATCGCCGTTCTTTTGAATGGCAAGAACGCGGTGACGTCATTGACTACGACGAGCATGCGCTCGTCACATTCTATGCCTTCGCCGCCATCTTGTTACACCCTACACTGTCCTTGTAAGCTACGGCGCATGCGTCAAAGTCTCATCAAGCATGCGTGGGCTTACCGGGGACAGGTAAGCATATACACACGCTCAGTTTTCTCAGCAAGAAAACACTGCTAAGAATCCCGACGAGAAAATAGAGAGCAGGTTCTCTATTTTTCTCGTCGAGATTCCTGGCAGTTTTCCCGATGAGAAACCATACACACGCACGGTTTTCTCGTCAAGAAGCTATCCCAGCATCTTTCTTGCTGAGAAAACCGCTCTTGTGTATGAGGCCTTATGCCGCGTACACACGACCAGTTTTCATGACGTGAAAAATTGCATTTTTTAAATTGGTCATTAAAAACAATCATGTGTAGGTTCCAGAGCGTTTTTCTCGACGTGAAAAATGGGCGTTAAAAATTTAGAACATGCTCTATTTTTTCTCGTTTTTTTTCACGTCGTCGTTTTTCACATTGTGAAAAACGGTCGTGTGTAGACTTTAACAACGGGGAAAAAAACGTGCATGCTCAGAAGCAATTTATGAGACGGGGGCACTCGTTCTGTTCTGGTAAAACTAGCGTCTGTAATGGAGATAGCAGAGCGAATCGTCTCTCACCAAACTTTTACTAACACAAAATCAGAAAAAGCAGCCCAAAGGGTGGCGCCATCTGAATGGAACTTCCCCACTATTGCCGTTGTACGTGTTGTACTTAAACCGCATTTTGCTCGAGCATTTTTTTTTCACGATCGTGTGTATGCAAGGCAGGCTTGACAAGAATCACGTTAAGAAAAACATTGTTTTTTTCCATGACATTAAAAGCGGTTATATGTACGCGGCATAAGACTGGGATGCCATTAAAGTTCATGTGCGTGTAAAGGCAGGCGTCCCAATACTTTTGGTAACATAGTGTATAATATTCCGTTTCCATAAACTTCAATGGGGTTTCAATTGCATAAATTTTGAGTATAGCCTCAGATATGATTTTTTTGAAAAATAATAAAATGTACCATCATCCAAAATTGGTTTAGAAAAAAAAAGGGGAACCGGAGAGTGGAGAGGTAGCGGCTGCTACTACCGCAAGCTCACACCACTAACATCCAGACAATTAGTATGAATAGACTTTCTCTGTACTGATAACACAAATCAATGTGGTAAAAAAATCATTTATTATACATAAAATTATACAGTTTTTTAAAAAAAACACAGAACTAGGACAATCAACCTCACTTAAAGCGGGGGTTCATCCTAAAAAAAAATTTCTTTATCTAGTTATAGTATGTTTTTGTTGTCCAGTTTATTTACCGTTTAATCGTCCAGTTTCGTTTCAGACTCCGGCGGGGAAATAGGCGTTCCTATGAAGAGGGGAACATAAGTTGACGTCCGGCTATGGTGCGTCACACGTTCCGAAAATAGCCGAAATAGGACTCGGATATATACGACGCCTGCGCAGTCAGCTCTTAGTCTGTGCGCAGGCGCTGTATAGCGCTGTGAAGAGCCGAGTCCTACTCCGGCTATTTTTGGAACACGTGACGCGCCATAGCCGGACGTCAATCATGTTCTCCTCTTCATAGGAACGCCTACTCCCCGCGGGAGTCTGAAACTAAACTGATGGATTAAACGGTAAATACAGTGAAAAAAAAAAACATACTATAGCTGACGCTAGTATGCTGTATGGGATGGTTCATAGATATTTTTTAGGGTGAACCTCCGCTTTAAGATACAATGGTGGTTTCAATTGCGTTAAGTTCACTATTTGTTTATTTATTTTTTTACGTGTTTGGCAAACTTCCAGTTAACCGATGTTTGCTAAGTTTGCTCATCACTGTTTATGACTAGTGTGGATCAACTCTTCCAACTCTAGGGACATTAGAAGATGGTAATAAACAGGAAGTGAAGTCATGAACTGGAAGTAAGGACTTGATGGAGCCAAGTCAATGGAACTATACAGATGGCAGTTGAAATATGTTTGTTTTATTGATGAAGCTAGTCTTATCTTATAACTAAGAATGCCAGCAGTTTATTTCAAATTCCCTTGTATACTTCAGTATGATCTAATGATTAATAGAACTTGATCCATCACATTAGCTCTCTGAAAACATTTTGTCAGTTGCATTTTAAATGAACAGCTTCTCTGTGGGCAGTATTCACTAAAGATTGTAACCACATAAAATGATAAAGCAATCTACGAACATGTTCATTATGTCACACCAACTGTGTAAGCTCTGCTTCTGCTGATATAAAAACAAGTGTTTCGGCATAATAAACAGCTAAAATACCTGCTCACATGTGCAATTTATATCTTCTACAGAATCTCAAACACTGTGTGTAAACAGTTGTGAATTTTCCTATGGTAACGGAAAAACTGTTTAATAATCTCTCCAAGTACGAGAGGAGCAAAGAGAGTGCTGTGTGTCTGGTTAATATCTCTGTTTAATTTCCAATAACAAACCTGCTCTCTTGTAAGTAGCCTTTTTTTATTTCATTTTTTCATCTCTGGAGCCTTGACTTTCACATAATATTTATATAATAGGAACCACCTCCAAATGAAAACCTCTTGTAAGTAAACTTTGCAATAAATCTCAATGAATTGAAATACACTTCATGCACCGAGAAGTATGAGTTAGAATAAAGAGGTTTGCATTGCAGAAATCGGTCATGAAAGATTATTTGAAGGGCCTTTGAATTTATAACTCAAAGAAAATAGCATTATAGTAGTCCAAGGACGGTCATACACAGGCAGGTCTATTGCTGATAATAAGGGCAGAAGTTGCTACTGGTATGAACCTGCTGCTTTATTCCTGGTTGGTGCTACACACGGATGATTCAGTAACCATGTAAGCTCCCCAATTTGTAGGGCTGTGTATAAGCTATATTTCCCCCCAAATAGACCGTACTTCACATTGGAATGTAAAGCAAGGAATTATAACTGTTACTATGGAAAAAAGGCAACAATTACAGATCATTTGTTATTAAAGTGTATGTACTTCCTAACAATGAACTTCTCTTATTTACTCCCCTTTGGCCTGTTAAATATACAATTAAAAGCTTTTTGTTATCAAGGGTGTCAAACTCAATTTCATCGCGGGCCCCATCAGCATTATGATTGCCCTCAAAAGGGCCGGTTGTATCTGTAAGATTAGATGTCCAGCACATCCCCTCTGCGTATATTAGATGTCAAGAACCATCCCACCATCAGAGGTTGAGTCCCCCACTCTCCCTTACATCACAGTGCACCCCCCTTTCCTTATGCTGCTGCTGGGAAGAATATGGATGCATTGCTTGAGGCTGCATTCACACCTGAGCGTTTTGTCGCCTGAAGCGCGACGCTAAAATACGCTAGAGGGGAAAAAATACATTATTCCCTAAGGAGATGGTTTACATCTGCACGCCAATACGCCTGACGACGAACGACTGAAGCTCAAACAAGTTCCGGACCCTTTTTTGTTGTGCGTATCGGGCGGTTTGGTCGTTTTTGAGCGTTTCCATTTCCCATAGAAAGTAATGGAAACGCTCGATTCAAGTGACTTGCGCGACAACGTTTGCTACGGGCGTTTCGTCGCTTTAATCAATAGAACATTTCACCCAGGCAGAAGATTAAAAAAATCTACCAACATAGCAACAAGTGATGAAAAGATGATAATTTTTCCTATTGGCTAAAATAAAAAACGTAGAAGTACAAAAACGTCGAACGACGATGTATGCAAACGCGCAAATAAGCATGAATACGCGTGACAAAACGCCGAAAAAAAAGCCGGAAAAAACGACCGACGCTCAGGTGTGAATGCAGCCTGAAATCAGAAAGTAAGGGTCTGGATAAGGACCAGAGGAGGGCTGGAGCTCTCCTGCAGTTGCAGGACAGGTGCGAGGGCCACATAAAAAGGCCTGGAGGGTCGGATTTGGCCCGCGGGCCTTGTGTTTGACACCTGTGTTATACAATATTGCATTCATTTTGTAAGTGAAAAAAAACGAATGATCTTGCTAGAAATATTGTCAGTTGATAACGTACTGTGTGCTCTGCCTTTGTAACATTCACATCAGTTGCATTCTTCTCACTTATCTCTGAAAACGACAGTATCCCTCACATTTGTAATATGAGGAAGATGAGTGGAGTTTCGGTAGTCCTGTCCTCTTTCTGTTGTCCTGACATAGTACAGTGAGTAAGCATTATCACCTAACACAAAGTGCAGGGGTCAGGAGTAAGGACCAGTTCACACCAGACGCAGTTCCGTACAGTTTGGTGTGCATTTTTTCTGCACTAAAAATGCATGCACAGTGTTTTCCATGTATTCCAATGGCTCTAGTTGGCTCTAGTTCACACCATGCAGTCAGTTTCCAGTGCAGAAACTGACCGGAAACTGACTGCGTGGTGTGAACTAGAACCAACTAGAGCCATTGGAATACATGGAAAACACTGTGCATGCATTTTGTGCAGAAAAAAAGCACACAAACTGAACGGAACTGCGTCTGTTGTGAACTGGCCCTAAGTAACACAGAGTTCGGAGGTCTTTATCAATGCAGAGTACAGAGATCAGTAGTAATTCAGAGTGCAGGGGTCAGGAGTAAGTAACACAGAGTTTAGAGGTCAGTGGTAGTGTAGAGTGTAGAGTGTAGAAATTAGGAGTAGGTAAAGCCGAGTTCAGATGTCAGTAGTATGTAACGCAGGGTGCAGGCTTTAGGAGTAATTCAGAGTGCAGAGATAAGTAGTATGTAATGCATAATGGAGGGGTCAGTAGTATGCAACCTACAGTGTGCAGAGGTTAAACAATACACATGCATCTGCACTCTAAGGCCCCGTACACACGACCAAGTTTTTCGGCAGAATTCAGCCAGAAACTCGGTCAGAGCTGGATTCTGCCGAGAAACTCGGTCGTGTGTACACTTTTCAGCGAGGAAGCCGACGAGGAACTCGTCGGGCCAAATAGAGAACATGTTCTCTATTTCCTCGTTGTTCAATGAGGAAAGTCGGCCCGCCGAGATCCTCGGCGGCTTCAACACTGAACTCGACGAGGAGCTCGATGTGTTTGGCACGTCGAGTTCCTCGGACGTGTGTACGGGGCCTAAGCCACAAAAATCGGGCAATCCCTCTTGTCACTGCAGCTAGCAGATGGAAAGCATAAAACAATACTGCTAGAGGGTAATTCAGTAAGGGATATTGTGTATTTTGACCAATTAAGCTGTGGACCTTTGTTCAAAATACTTTTATAAATGGGCAGCTTCACTTTATATGCAAAAGAGTCCTTTGCAAGACACAGCCCCTCCACCTGTTCACTGACACAGAAGGAAAAAATCTAGCCAAATTCTCAGAAACTCTATAAGCTGACCACAAATGGTGCAATTTTCTTTCCTGGAACCACAGGTTCCAGTAAAGAAAATAGCTTGATTTCCCTATCAACACAGTAAGTATTGATGGGGGAATCCCTTACATGAAGTTATTGTGAATCTTTCCTGCTGGGAGAACATGCAGTATAATTGTTACATGAAAAATCTGACAGGCTGGTTGTACCCAAGTTAATCGATTGTCCAACTTGGGTAACATCAGTATTCCCTTTACATGGTTCGAATCTTGACTGGTCCCTGCTGAACTGGCCGTGATTCAAACCATCTATAGCCGTCTTAAATCACCCGGCCTAAATCATCTTGCGAGTAGGTAAAGTAGTTAAAGCAGTTGTAAAATCAGAAGGTTTTTTATCTTTTTGCATTCTATGCATTAAAATAAAAAACCTTATGTGTGCAGCAGCCCCCCTCAGCCCCCCTCAGCCCCCCAAACACTTACCTGAGCCCCATCTCCAATGATGTCCACGAGTTCCTTGGCCGTCTGGGATTCTCCTCCTGAGTGGCAGAGATACAGCAACAGCGCCATTGACTCCCGCTGCTGTCAATGAAACTCAGTTAGCCTATCAGGAGCAAGATGGGCGGGGCTGAACAAGGGCTCTGTGTCTGAAGCTGGTTGCTGTGAGAGCACTCGACAGGGAGGAGGGAACAGGAGAGCTGAAGCGAGCTGAAGAGGGACCCAAGAAGAGGAGGATCTGGGCTGCTGTGTGTAAATCCACTACACAGGGCAGGTAAGTATAACCTGTTTGTTATTTTTAGAGAAAAAAAAATAGACTTTACAATCACTTTAAGGATATCATCCCTGATCTCACATTTTTTATCTAAACTATTTTAAAAAGCTTGAATTTGAGTACATTTCCAGCCATCCAAATTGGAACAACCCTATTTCTCCCTAAAAGCAGGTTTCAGGTTAAAGCCTTCTAAATACCTAAAGCACAGAATTTCTGTTGACCTCCCCATGTGTTAACCACTTGCTTACTGGGCACTTAAACCCCCTTCCTGCCCAGACCAATTTTCAGCTTTCAGCGCTCTCATTCTTTGAATGACAATTGCGCGGTCATACAACACTGTGTCCACAAATAGAGCTTTATTTTGGTGGTATTTGATCACCTCTGCGGCTTTTATTTTTTGTTAAAAAAAAAAAGGCCAAATAAAAAAAATACAAAACCTGTTTATATTTTGTTATGAAATTTTGCAAACAGGTAATTTTTGTCCTTCATTAATGTACGCTGATGAAGCTGCACTGATGGGCACTGATGGGCTGCACTGATGGGCTCCGATGGGCTGCATTGATGGGCACTGATAAGCGGCACTGGTGGGCACTGATAGGTGGCACTGGTGGGCACTTAGAGGTGGCACTGATGGGTGGCACTGAAGGGCATTAATAGGTGGCACTGGTGGGCACTGAGAAGGGGCACTGATAGGTGGCAGTGATGAGCACTGATAGTTGTCAGCCATGGGCACTGATGGATGGCAATGATGGGCACTGATCAGCACTGGTAGGTGACACTGATAGGCAGAACTGCTAGGTGGCACTGATGAGGCGCTGATTGGCACCACTGGTGGGCATTGATAGGTGGCACTCATGGGCATTGATAGGTGGCGCTTTTTTGCACTGGTGGGTACTGTGGGCACTGGCAGGTGGCATTGCCAGGTGGTAATGGTGGGCACAGATGAGGCAGATGAGTCAGTGAATGGCTTTTTTTTCTCTCACGCAGTCAGCGTGAGGAGAAAAAATTGATTACCAAGGTTTTGTTTACATCACTTGATCAACTGTCATTGGCTGACAGCTGATCATGTGGTAGGGCGATCACAGCGCACGCCGGTCCGTGCTGTAGCCGTCATTCGGCTATAGCGCGGACGACAAGTGGTTAAAGATTGCTAGCCAGGTGCAAGTCAGGGGGGAAGACTCCCATCAGTATAAGCGGGATGGGAAGGTTGCGAAATTAATTATTTATTTAGTTGATCCCAGATCCCTAACTTTGTATATACATTTGTATTTCTGTCTGTATTGCTGTTAGAGATTTTCTCTTACTTCAAGTCTTATGAAACTGTTGCCACCATGGCAGTAATTGAGGGGAAATGTCTTCAAAGGAATATTGGATAGCAGAAAATCCTGACAGGGGTTCTAATCTCTCTTCACTCTTCCAATCTGGACATACACTTTACGAAGTAAAGGCTCTGGTTATTTCAAAGATGGAGGAGGTAGAAATACACATGGTACTTCAGAAGAAGGTTCATTGATACTTGGAAATGGCAACTGAGGCGGGGCATGAAAGGTATTTTAACACACTTTTTTTTGTATTAGTGAGTTATTGACCTAGGGATAGATTCAGAAAGAAGTTGCGCTGGCGTATCTATTGATACGCCGCGTAACTTCTAGGATGCTCCGGCGTATCTTTTTTCTGTATTCAGAAAACAAGATACGCCGGAATTTGGCTAAGATCCGACTGGCGTAAGTCCCTTACGCCGTTGTATCTTAGTTGCATATTTACGCTGGCCGCTAGGTGGCGCTTCCGTCGATTTATGCATGGAATATGCAAATTAGGTAGATACGCCGATTCAGAAACGTACGTCCGCCCGGCGCATTTTTTTACGTTGTTTACGTTAGGCTTTTTCCGGCGTAAAGTTACCCCTGCTATATGAGGCGTATCCTATGTTAAGTATGGACGTTGGGCCAGCGTCGAATTTTCCATCGATTACGTTGTTTGCGTAAGTCGTTCGCGAATAGGGCTGTGCGTAATTTATGTTCACGTCAAAAGCATTGGCTTTTTGCGGGTTAATTTGGAGCATGCGCACTGGGATACGTTCACGGACAGCGCATGCGCCGTTAGTCAAAAACGTAATTTACGTGGGGTCATGTTTTATTTACATAAAACAAGCCCACCTCTTCACAATTTGAATTAGGCGCGCTTACACCGGCAGATTTACACTACGCCGCCGTAACTTAGGGCGCAGGTTCTTGGTGAATACAGAACCTGCCTCACTAAGTTACAGTGGCGTAGCGTATCGTAAAGTTACGGCGGGCTATCTGAATCTAGCCCCTGGGATACAGGAACAATGTTTGCACCACAGGGTGCAAGCATAAATTATTCATTGTTGTTCATTATATCACCACACCAATCCTGAGAACTAATGCCTTTCACAAGATGGCTTCCCATACAATTACAAATACTCCAACATATCTAAAAATGGACAAAAATATATTGGGTTGAAGGCAATGTGGCTGTTTTTAAAACATAAATCTGTCCAGATGTAGGAAACAAGATGAAAGATGACCCATCAGATAGTATTACTTTTTTCCATCAGCCAGGTGTTCTTTGTGCTACAGGTTACATGCCTCGGCCTTGTATGCAAATGGTTTCCTAATGAAATATATTCAAAGTTTGTGAAACCTATGAGTGACAGTTTTAGCATAAACTGGATCACAAAGGCGTCTAGTCAGTGATTTTGGAGACAGTATTTTCTCATTTAGCCTCTATGTTTTTATGTGTTCCTGTTTATGACTTTTGACCATAGGTCCTCTTTAGCGATACTGTATGTGTACACTTGGTAAATGCTGTTCTTTTGTTTGATTTTGTTGCCTTTGACATTTGTTGTTTATTTTATTCAAACCCTTAGACCCGGTTCACACAGGGGCAGCACGACTTTGGGGGCGACTCAGCAAGGCGATCTCAAGATGACTTCAGAGGCGACTTGCAAAAATTACTTTTATATTGAAGTCAATGCAAGTCGCCCATCAAAGTCATACAAGAACCCTTTTCTACGTCGGAACGACTTGAATAGAGCAGAGCGCGACTTGTCGCCTGAAGAGTCGCCCCTGTGTGAACTGGCTCTTAAGCCCCTTCCACACATGCGGACCGTTTGTCCGGTTTTCATCCATCCATTGACGGATGAAAAATGGACATCAATGCATCTCTATGAAAAAACTGATGTTAATGGATGATCATCCATTTACATCCATTTACATTTACATCCATCACGTCGCTAATTGTCAATGAAAGCGACGTGAGCGTAACTTACGCCCAGCTCAATTGTGAATCGACTTATGCAAACAACGTAAAAATTTCAAAACTCGGCGCGGGAACGACGGCCATACTTAACATTAGCTACGCCTCATATAGCAGGGGTAACTATACGCCAAAAATAGCCGAACCTAAACAACGTAAAAAATGCGCCGGCGGAACGTACGTTTCTGAATCGCCGTATCTACCTAATTAGCATATTCTTCGCGGAAATATACGGAAGCGCCACCTAGCGGCCAGCCTGAAATTGCAGCCTAAGATACGACGGTGTAAGACACTTTCACCTGTCGGATCTTAGGCATATCAATGCGTAACTGATTCTCTGAATCAGGCGCATAGATACGACGGCCGGACTCAGAGATACGACGGCATATCAGGAGATACGCCGTCGTATCTCCTATCTGAATCCGGGCCTGTGAGACTAAATTCTGACCGTCCAAAACGCGGTGACGTAAAACACTACGATGAGCCGAGAAAATGAAGTTTGATGCCTCCGAGCATGCGTCAACTCGATTCTGAGCATGCATGGGTTTTTTTTCTCCGTCGGAGTTCCACACAGACGATCGAAATTTCTCATAGGATTTTTTTCCATCAGAAATAAATAAAACATGTCCTGTTTCCAAACTCCGACGGAAAAAAATCCTATGGCACCCACAGACGATAGGAATTTCTGATGAAAATATTCCATCAGACTTTTTTCATCAGAAATTCCTATCGTGTGTACAAGGCATTACTCTAGTTCCAAAGGCCACTCATGGTGGTACTATAGATAACAGGTGGTGAGATGTGTACCCTCTTTCAACTCAATGCCACTAAAGCATAGTGAAAACTTTCCTCGCCTTAAATGCCAACAGATATAGTTCATGCACAAATGAGGTACACTTATCTGCTTGCTATTAGCTCCCACATAACCATATTACAAACTATGCCCAATATTATTACATCATTACATTTATGGGCATCTTAAGTGCAGGTTATTAATATGGCAGGAAGATCATAAGGTAAATTTTCTGGCTTTTGGCACAGTTGGGCCATCTTTAAAGTGTTTGTTACCCTAAAGCCTCGTACACACGACCGGATATCTGATGGAATCTAGTCTGATGGATTTTTTAGTCGGATATCTGATGAAGCTGACTTCAGTCTTGCCTACACACCATCAGTCAAAAATCCGACTGTGCCTAAACGCGGTGACGTAAAACACTACGATGTGCTGAAAAAAATGAAGTTCAATGCTTCCGAGCATGTGTGGACTTGATTCTGAGCATGCATGGATTTTTGACCGATGGACAATCGTTTTTTTCCATCGGTTTTTTATCCATAGGAAAAAATTAAAACATGTTCTATTTTTTTTCACCGATGGAAAACAAACCGATGGGGCCCACACACGATCGGTTTGTCAGATGAAAACGGTCTGTTTTCATCGGACAAACCGATCGTGTGTACAGGGCTTAACACATCACGTTCCTGATATGTGCCTGCTGTACCATGTACTTGTATGAGAAAGTATCCTCTTCTCTTTGTATTGCTTCCTTTGTGTGAAATTGCTGATATTCTTGTCAGTCCCTCTGCTTTCCTGTTAAAAAACTGACTACTCTAAGCAGGAGAACACATCGTGGTCAGTTCTCTAGCTATGCTGGGAACTCTGTGTACTCTCCTCCAATAATCAGACTTGTCCTGACATGCCCCCACTGCACAGCCATTCACTGGGAAGCTTGGTGTGCTGTTGCTTCTCCTTCATCAGCTCTTATGCAGCTAAGAAAAAAGTTACACAAATGTTTTGCCTTTCATTTCTATTTTAAATCGAATGGGATGTTTTACAAGGTGATCGTTTACAATCACTTTTACAGACAGAAGTATGCAAAATCCTGCCAAAGCTTTTAGTAATATTTATGCCTGATATGATCTGTCACCTGTACTCAAGCTATTATACTTTGAATTTCAGTTGAGCATACATTGTACAATTATTAATCCATCCATTGATTTTAAATGTCTTGTCCCTACGTCTTCCTGTAGCTTACAAAGCCAATTAGTGTAAAGTGATGAGTAAAAACCTGTTTGCAGGAAAAGACACGTTTTAATGTAACGTGTTTCTGTTATGCTAAGTGTGAGCTTCACAACACAAGGCAGCAGTATCAAAAGAACATCAATGTATTTTTGCATTTTAATGTTCTAACAGGATATTGACGTTCCTACACATTACAGTGCCTTGAAAAATTATTCACACCCCTTGAAATTTTCCACATTTTGTCATGTTACAAGTAAAAACATAAATGTATTTTATTGGGATTTTATGTGATAAACCAACACAAAGTAGCACATAATTGTGAAGTGGAAGGAAAATGATAAATTGTTTTCCAATTTTTTTACAAATAAATATGTGAAAAGTGTGGCGTGCATTTGTATTCAGCCCCCCTGAGTCAATACTTTATAGAACCACGTTTTGCTGCAATTACAGCTGCAAGTCTTTTTTGGGTGTGTCTACCAGCTTTGCACATCTAGAGAGTACTGTATTTTCCGGCATATAAGACGACGTTCTGGATGAAAAAACATGCATCCAAAGTCGGGGGTCGCCTTATACGCCGGGTACGGTCTCCGTGCTCACTTTTTTTGCCGGCGGTGACAGTCTCCGTGCTGCGAGCGCGAGCGTCAATGATTTAAAAGACGCTCCTTCTCCTCAGAGTGTTCTGTGATAGGAGGAACACAAATCTTCCCAGCAGCGCCTCTGTTCTGTGTTCCTCCTATCACAGATGCCTTCTCATCCTCGGACGAGATGAGAAGACGTCCGTGATAGGAGGAACACAGAACAGAGGCGCTGCTGGGAAAATTTGTGTTCCGCCTATTACAGAACACTCTGAAGAGAAGGCGCGGCTTTCAAATCATTGACGCTCGCGCTCGCAGTACAGAGACTGTCACCGCCGGCGAAAAAAGTGAGTGTTTGCGGTTATTGCACTGGGGGGGCAACAAGTTCAGGCACAGTGGGGGCAACAAGTTCAGGCACAGTGGGGGCAAGTGATGACACAGTGAGGGGCAAGTGATGGCACAGTGAGGGGCAAGTGATGGCACAGTGAGGGGCAAGTGATGGTACAGTGAGGGGCAAGTGATGGTACAGTGAGGGGTAAGTGATGGCACAGTGGGGGCATGCAATGTAATGGCACAGTGAGGAATGTAATGTAATGGCACAGTGCAGTGAGATTTGAAAAAGCCTGTTTCTGTCAGCGGTTCTGGCTACCCCTCAGCTTCCAGAAAGACTAGAAGGAAGGGGGTAGTCTTATACAGTGAGTATATCCCAAAACCAAAATTTTTCCTGGAAAATTAGGGGGTCGTCTTATACGCCCAGTCGTCTTATACGCCGGAAAATACGGTACATTTTTTGCCCATTCTTCTCTGCAAAATAGCTCAGGCTCTGTCAGATTGGTATGAAGTACGTCTGTGAACAGCAATTTTCAAGTCTTGCCACAGATTCTCAATTGCATTTAGGTCTGAACTTTGACTGGGCAATTCTAACACATGAATATGCTTCAATCAAAACCATTTCATTGTAGCTCTGACTGTATGTTTAGGGCAGTTGTCCTGCTGGAAGGTGAACCTCTGCCCCAGTCGCAAGTTTTTTGCAGACTCTAATGCTGCTTACACACAACCATTTTTAATGGTCTAAAAAAAACAACGTTTTTTTTCAACCTGATTATTGTAAAACCGGCCTTGCCTACACATGATCGTGAAAAAAAATGCTCTAGCAAAGCGCGGTGACGTACAACACGTACAACGGCACTATAAAGGGGAAGTTCCATTCGGATGGCGCCACCCTTGGTGCTGCTTTTGCTGATTTAGTGTTAGTAAAAGATGATTCGCGCTTTTCAGTCTGTTACAGGGTGATGAATGTGCTACTGTATCGCCATTACGAACGCTAGTTTTACCAGAACGAGCGCTCCCGTCTCATAACTTGCTTCTGAGCATGCACATTTTTTTCACGTCGTTAAAGCCCACACACGACCATTTTTTACAACGTTAAAAACAACGTGAAAATTTAGAGCATGTTCTAAATTTTTAATGGCCATTTTTTACGTCGTGAAAAATGGTCTGGAGCCCACACACAATTGTTATATTTTAATGTCATTTTTTACATACCGAAAAACGGTCGTGTGTACGCGGCATAACAGGTTTTCTCCTAAGATTACCCTGTATTTGGCCATCCCTCTTCCCATCAACCCTGACCAGCTCCCATTATGCCACCACCATGTTTCACAATGGGGATGGTGTGTTCAGAGTGATGTGCAGTGTTAGTTTTCCGCCACACAAAGCATTTTGCTTTTAGGCCAAAAAGTAAAATGTTGGTCTTATCTGACCAGAGCACCTTCTTTCACATGTTTTCTGTGTCCCCCCCGTGGCTTCTTGCAAACTACAAACGAGACTTCTTATGGCTTTCTTTCAGCAATGTCTTTCTTTTTGCCATTAATCCATAAAGGTCAGATTTGTGGAATGTACGACTTAAGCCCTGTACACACGATCGTTTTTTCCGATGAAAACAGACCGATGGACTGTTTTCATCGGACAAACCGATCGTGTGTGGGCCCCATCGGTTTGTTTTACATCAGTGAAAAAAAATAGAACATGTTTTAAATTTTTCCTATGAAACGGTTGGATTTTGGACTGATGGTGTGGAGGCAAGACTGATGAAAGTCAGCTTCATTGGATATCCGATGAAAAAATCCATCGGATTAGTTTCCTTTAGATATCTGATCGTGTGTACGAGGCTTAATAGTTGTCCTGTGGACAGATTCTCTCACTTTAACTGTGGATCTCTGCAGCTTCTCCAGAGTTACCATGGGTCTCTTGGCTGCTTTTCAGATTAATGCTCTCCTTGCCCGGCCGGTCAGTTTAGGTAGACGGCCATGTCTTGGTAGGTTTACAGTTGTGCCATACTCTTTCCATTTTCGGATGATGGATTGAACAATGCTCCGTGAGATGTTCAAAGCTTGGGATATTTTTGTATAACCTAACCTTGCTTTAAACTTCTCCACAACTGTATCCCGGACCTTTTTGGTGTGTTCCCTGCTCTTTATGATGCTGTTTGTTCACTAAGGTTCTCTAACAAATCTCTGAGGGCTTCGCGGAACAGCTGTATTTATGCTGAGATTAAATTACAAACAGGTGGGCTCTATTTACTAATCAGGTTCCTTTCTCAAGGCAATTGGTTCCACTAGATTTTAGTTAGGGGTATTATAGTGAAGGGGGCTGAATACAAATGTACGCCACACTTTTCAGATATTTATTTGTAAAAAAAATTGAAAACCATTTATCATTTTCCTTCCACTTCACAATGTGCCACTTTGTGTTGGTCTATCACATACAATCCCAATAAAAATACATTTACGTTTATGATTGTATCATGACAAAATGTGGAAAATTTCAAGGGGTATGAATACTTTTTCAAGGCACTGTACATTACTGATATATTTTATATTAAATCTAAAATGAGTCGTAAACTCATAGTCAACACCTTGCTTCTTCTGACAACATAGTAGCTTTGTACAAAGACCTTATATCACAATTAATTTAACTTAAGCCGCGTACACACGATCAGTTCATCCGATGAGAACGGTCTGATGGACCGTTTTCATTGGTTAACTGATGAAGCTGACTGATGGTCCGTTGTGCCTACACACCATCAGTTAAATAACCGATTGTGTCAGAACGTGGTGATGTAAAACACGACGACGTGCTGAAAAAATGAAGTTCAATGCTTCCAAGCATGCGTCGACTTGATTCTGAGCATGCGTGGGTTTTTAACTGATGGTCGTGCCTACTAACGATCGGTTTTGATCTATCGGTTAGGAATCTATCGGTTAAATTTAATCAAGTTTCCGTTTGTTTAACCGATAGTTTAAATAACCTATAGCAGGGCTCAAAATTTCAAGTCCTGAGCTACTAGCCAGGCCTCAAGAGTTACTCGCCACCAGTTGCCCCACCTAATTCATACACTGCCCTGCGCCTAATTGCACTCGTAAACACACCCTCGTAGATTATCTCATGGAATGACAATGTTTTATGCAGAATCAAGTTACAAAATTAAATATTACCAACAACAACTTTAACAAAATGGGACAGGGCACTGGGGGCAGACCAGAGGGACAGGGCACTGGGGGCAGATCAGAGGGACAGGGCACTGGGGGCAGACCAGAGGGACAGGGCACTAGAACTTGGTCTCTTCCCCATTCTCTTGCTGTCTCCTCTGCAACTCCCATCCATCCTCTCTCTCTCTCCCATTCATCTCATCATCAGGAGCCTGTGTGTGCGGCTCCGCGCTTGCATGTCACCACTTCCCCCTTTTATTCAGGCTGGCAGAGAGGAGAGGAGCTGCAGCACAGCGGGAGGGAGTACAACCCAGCGCTGAGATCCACACAACTGCACAGCCATTGACACCATAGCACAGCGCATACTGACAGCGCACAGCACACATTGAGACCAGTCTGTTCACAGTGCTCAGGCTAAACTGTTGGACACTTACATAGAGCACAAGGAGAAGAAAACTGCACAAACTAGAAGGCTGCCGCTCTCATGTCAGGGCAACTTTCAGTGAGAGCTGCACCAAAGTGGTAATTTTTGCAATCCTCCACCTCACTCATTACTTTCTGCTCTCCATCTACATTGGTCGGGGCCCGGGGGAGGGGGGCAGGCTCAGAGAGGTCATACTGTTAGGTCCCATGTCTTAATGAGAAAATGTAAGGAGAGCACCTGTGTACTGCTCTGCCTGTGCGCGGCTCAACACAGACTACTTTTCCCGAGCATGCACCTTTCCTCTTCGGCCGCCAATCTCATCGGGACTCTAAGTGTAGGCACAGATTGGAGGGAGATTGGTCATGCAGCCCTGTCATCACTCGCCCCCAGCTTAAATCCACTCGCCAAATGCTAGTAGGCGAGTGGAAATTTTGAGGGCTGACCTATAGGGCCCACACACGATCGGTTTTGACCGATGAAAACGGTCCATCAGACCGTTGTCCTCTGTTTAACCTATCGTGTGTACGAGGCCTTACATTATCTCACTTACTGACCCACTCTTGCAGTATACTTTCAGAATTTATGAAAAGATGGTGAATAGATTAATAGACTACTGTGGTAATCCAAGCAAAAAGAGATTTCAAAAACGTTCCAAAATGAGAGTACAATGTTTAAAGTAACAAGAGTAAAACCTTACTTTTTTTGCCTCAGTACATCAGCAGCCAAGGAACCCTTCAGAGCAGTGTCCTATTTTTGGATCATTGGAAACCCTTGCTGAATTTGATTTCTGTTCTGGAGGCTAATAAACTATTGAACATTACCAAGACATATCAAAGATTGCTGGAGCTGCACAAATTGACACCAACATTCCTTTCTATATTTGAAGTCAAACCCAGAACTGAATGAGAATTACCAAGAAATGTTACAGTTACGATTTTAGCACTATTTTTCTGCATTTCAATTTAATTATATATCTTATATACAGTATTTCATATATGGCATTTTTTCCTTGTCTTGCATTATTTAATTTCTGAGGCTCTATTCCAGGTATTATTTAGAATTAAGATATTTATGTTCTTAATCTATGTAGTCAAGTATTATACTCTTCATTTGTATATTTTTTTTACTGTTCTACTAGATCCCACTAGATGCCACTTATCATAGTTCCTCTGTGATGTGATAATGTTTTGCTGCCGATTATTTCTCAAAACCTAAAAATATGTTTCAAATCATGTTTAATATATGATGTGCTGTGATTGGGTCAGCCACACAACAAAAGAAGGGATTTAATCAGCTAGCTACAAATGGTATCTCATGGGGATCCCTTGGGATTAGTGTTGCTCACGAATATTCGCATTGCGAATATTCGACTCGAATATAGCATATTCGAGAAATCGCGCTATATTTCGAAATTCGCGGTGAATATTCGCAATTCCGAATATTCGATTTTTTACAATTTTTTTTTTTGAACCAGATCACATCCTAGATATCTCCATCGACGTCTAAAAGCATTGCTGGTATCATTAGAGACCCTGGGCCGAGTAGCTGAAGCGTTCATTGAATTTTCCAGAAAGATCGCAATGCGATTATTCGGCAAACGCAATATCGCGCGATTACTTTCCTCGCCCCGATCTTCCGCATCAGAGCGATTTTTACAGTTTCATTTTTAAAACAGATCACATCCTAGTGATCTCCATAGACGTCTGAAAGCATTGCTGGTATGATTAGAGCCATTGGGCCGAGTAGCTGAAGCGATCATTTTATATTGCCGAATATTCGCAATGCGAATATTCGGCAATAGGAATATTGCGCGATTATTTGCTCCGCCCTTTTGCATCAGAGCCAATCAGAGTTCTCCTTCCACACTCGTCACAGGTTAGCAACCAATAGGAACCTGCCTGCATGGACATTATATAAGCTCACTCCCAGCACCATTTCATTGCAGATTCAGAAGCTGGCTATAGAGTGTGGAGGCTGTTTCTGTGTTCCTGGTTTCCTGTGTCTTTGTTCTTGATTGATTTAGATCATCACCAGCATTGCTATTTAGTGATTCCAGTGGATCTTTTCCAGTATATCAACTGCTTTTTTCAAAGCAATAGACCCAAGAGCTTTTTTCAAAGCTACGTTTTGTGCTGTTTTGTGCTGTTTTTTTCATTTGTGTTACTGTTTGATCCTGCAATCCTCGCTGTTCAGTGATATTTGCTAGAGATTTCAGAACACATTTTGCTGAGCTTTATAAAAGAGCTTTTCTAAAAGCTAAGTTTTGTTCATCTTGTGTTACTGTTAGATCTTGCAGGTTCGCTGTTCAGTGATATTTGATAGGCATCTCAGTTCACATTTTGTTTAGTTTTTCCTAAAGAGCTTTTATAAAAGCTAAGTTTTGTGTTCAGTTTAGTTAAATTTTGTGTAGTAAGTGTACACACTGTTAGTGTACATTTATTTCATCTAGCTTAGCTTAGTGTGTGTTTAGTGTCTGTGTTTTGTGTTTAAAAAAAAAAAAAAAAAAAAGTTAGTGTTTGTTTAGTGCTTTTTTTTTTTCTTTAATTTTGTAGTCCTTGTCTGGTGTACTACTTTTCTTATAGTTTAGTAGCTGTCTGTGTACGTCTTTGTCTGCGTGCCTGTCTTGTAAAAAATACACAAAAACACATTTTGTTCACATTTCCCCCCCCCAATAAAGTTTACCCCCCCCACACACATATCAGCAATAATGAGCGGCATCCGTGGCCGTGGCAGCAGGGGTAGGGGAGTTACTCCCAGTGCTGGATCGCTGCCAGCACGGGGGTACCTCTCGTGCCCCTACTAGTGGTAGAGGATCGGGTGCAAGGGGAGTACGCCTGATCCGGGAGTTCTTCCCATCGGGCAGCCGCCCGATATTGCCATCTCAGGCTCAAGTAGTGGTGGACTACATGGGGCACAGCAGTGCCACTGAGTCGTCGGTCCCGACTCACAGTAGTACCACCATTACACCGGTGCCTGTACTACCCCCCCCAGCCCCCAAGAGTCCAGCATCTTACTGTTCGACAGCGACAGTGAGAGGGATCTCTTGGGGGAGGCCATGCATCAGGCAGACCTCCAGCTCTGTCCTGATGGTCAGGACCTTTTTGAAGGGATGGATGAGGAGGATGGGATACCTGCTGGCAGTATCCCAGAGACATCCCTTCAAACTGGTGCTGCTGTTTTGGTGCAGGAAACAGCAGCACCTAGTCAGACCCAGGCGTGGGTGAGGGGACAGCGGAGCCAGGCTAGAGGCTCCATGTCAGGTGGTTCCCTCAGACCAACACATTTCAGCCCTTGGTCTGACATCTCTGGGGGCGAAGAGGGTGACCCATCATGGTTGCCATCTGACGCGTCGGCTCACTACGTCAGTGACGACGGGGAAGGTAGGCACCCTGGTGAAACGGTGCGCCAGGTCACCACCAGGGAGACCATCGTCAGGGTCTCCACTGGTGATGGCAGCAGGAGGTGTCAGGAGGAGGAGCAGCAGCAGCAGCAGCAGCAGCAGCAGGCAGCTCCACCTGTGCGCACCGAGTCCCAGCAGGTGCAAGTAAGCGTCACCCCATCTGACAGGAGGGCGGTGCTGAAGTCACCTGTCTGGAATTACTTTACCCTGGTGGCAGACAACCCTACCGTGGCCATCTGCCGGATTTGTAAAGTGAGGGTGAAGAGAGGGAAGTGTTTGGCTCGGGTGGGTACCACAGCCCTGAACCAGCACCTGAGGATAAACCACTGGGCGTTGTATGACGAGATGAAGCGTGGTGGTGGTAGCAGCGCCACCACCACAAGTGAGCAGGGTACAGCAGCCCCTGCCACATCTTCATCTCTTTCCAGCAGGTCATGCCCCCCCCCGCTCCCTCTAGTAGAGGTACTGGTACCGGCAGCCAGACCTCTACTTCCACAGCACCCTCCGCGTCTGTGTCCCGCACTGCCGTCCGGCGCCAGGCGTCGATTTCAGACGCCTTTGACCGCACCACTCCCTTCCCCCCTGGAGACCGACGTGTGCGTTCCCTCAATGGGCTCCTGGCAAGGGTTATTGCCCAACATCTGCTGCCCTTCAACATAGTTGACAGCAACCCCTTCAGGCAGATGTTGGAGCAGGCCCAACCCCAATGGCGTGTCCCCAGCCGCCATTTCTTTGCCAGTACTGGTGTCCCTGCCCTACACCAGCACATTGTGCAGAATGTAACCCTGTCGCTGGATCACGCTGTCAGCGACAGGGTTCATCTGACAATGGATGGCTGGACCAGCAGGCATGGGCAGGGACGCTACATCAGCTTCACGGCCCATTGGGTTTCCCTCCGAGGCGTCGGTGAGGGATCGGCGGCAACCGATCTTGTGGTGCCGCCCCGGGGTGTCCAGGGGAGAACTGCTGGTCTCCCTCAAGCCACTGTCTCCGCAGCTGCTGAGCCTCCCAGCAAGCGCCCCCGTAGCTACTCAAGTGTGGGGCACGTGCGCTGTCAGGCCGTGCTCCAGCTTGTTAGTTTAGGGGACCGGAGACACACTGGAGAAGAAGTGCTGAAAGCACTTCAGGCTCAGGTCCAGAAGTGGCTGACACCCCGAAGGCTCCAGGCAGGTATGGTTGTCTGCGATAACGGCAGCAACCTACTCGCCGCCCTTAGTGCTGGCAGTCTGACCCACGTGCCCTGTCTGGCACATGTCCTCAACCTGGTGGTGCAGAAGTTCCTGCGCACTTATCCAGGGTTGAGTGACATTGTGGCAAAGGCGCGTAGGATTGCCAGCCACTTCAGGCGCTCCCCAACCGCTACCGCGTCCCTGTCCAAATTGCAGCGGAAGTACAATCTGCCCCTTCACAGGCTGATTGTGGACAGTGTGACGCGGTGGAACTCCACCCTCCACATGCTGAAGAGGTTGTGGGAGCAGCAAAGGGCGGTGAGGGAGTACCTGATGGAACTAGGCACTGAGAGGGCTTCACCACAACTCCCTTTCATCGCCTGTGCGCAGTGGGGGCAGATAAACCAGGTCTGCCAAGTGTTGTCCTCCTTCGAGCAGGCGACCAAGATGGTCAGCAGTGAGCAAATTGGCCTCAATAGCGTGCTGCCAATACTGTTCATGCTGGAGAGGACACTAGATCGCCTGCTCGAGGCTGGGGAGAGTGCCTTGGTGGAGCAGGAGGAGTCAGCAATGCTCCACCGAGACCAGGGCCAGGACGAGGAGGAGGAGGAGGAGGATGATGATGAAGAGGAGGAGGAGATGGTTGCTGGTGTCGTCCCGGAGTCAGGGCCTGGTCAGGAGGGAGAGCCGGTGTTGGGGGAACCGATAGTCCGGGGGTTGGGCATGTCTGAGTTTGACCAGCAGCGCCTCAGGGATGAAGAGTCGCACCTCATTCACCTGGCCAGCATTGAGGAGTCACAGCGGGCTGTGCTCTTCCCCATGGCTGCCCACATGCTGAGATGCCTCAGGAGGGACCCCCGGGTTAAGACCATCAAGACGAGGGATGATTTCTGGATGGCCACCCTTTTGGATCCCAGGTGCAAGGGGAAACTGGAACAGTTCATCCCAGCCAGCCGGAGGCAGCACCGGATGGAGGAACTGCAGGCAGCCATTGTCAGACGGTTGGAGCAGGCAACTCCCCGGCCTCCAGTTGTCCCCCCTCATCTCACCCAGCAGGTGGCTGCACCCAGCTGCAGCCGAGCAGGGGACCTAATGGAAGAGATGAGGATGTTCTTCCAAACCGAGCGACCCAGTACCAGCACCAGCAGCAGCAGCAGTCACCACCAGCGGCTGGCCCACATGGTGGCAGACTACATGGCGTCCATCGGTGCTTCTGACAGTATGAGCACCGACGACCCCATGGAGTACTGGGTTGCCAGATTGGACACCTGCCGCGAGCTCGCTCAGTATGCGCTGGAGTTATTGTCTTGCCCCCCCTCCAGCGTACTATCTGAGCGGACATTCAGCGCGGCAGGTGGGGTGGTCACGGACAAGAGGACCCGTCTGTCCACAGACTCCGTGGACAGACTCACATTCATAAAGATGAATGAGTCCTGGATCGGCGGTGACTTTCTGGCACCCGTCGTCGGTTCAGGGCGCTGAAGGGTCCCTTGCCATGCATTCCCTGATGAAGCCCCGGACCTGATGTATTTACAGTGCTGAATATAACTATTTTAACATCAGAGAAAATCAATGTTAATATTTGGTACAGTAGGCTTTCTTTGCAATTACAGCGGTCAAACCTTTCTTGTAGTTTTACACCAGCTTTGCACACACTGGAGGAGGGATTTTGGCCCACTCCTCCACACAGATCTTCTCTACATCAGTCATGTTTCTGGGCTATCGCTGAGAAACACGGAGTTTGAGCTCCCTCCAAAGATTCTCTATTGGGTTTAGGTCTGGAGACTGGCTAGGCCACGCCAGAACCTTGATATGCTCCTTACAGAGCCAATCCTTGGTTATCCTGGCTGTGTGCTTTGGGTCATTGTCATGTTGGAAGACCCAGCCTCGACCCATCTTGAAAGCTCTAACTCAGGGAAGGAGGTTGTTGCCCAAAATCTTGCAATACATGGCCCCGGTCATCCTCTCCTTAATACAGTGCAGTCACCCTGTCCCATGTGCAGAAAAACACCACCAAAGCATGATGCTACCACCCCCATGCTTCACATTAGGGATGGCGTTCTTGGCATGGTACTCATCATTATTCTTCCTCCGAACACGGTTAGTGAAATTATGATCAAAAAGTTATATTATAGTCTCATCTGACCACATGATTTTCTCCCATGACTCCTCTGGATCAGTCAAGACAATTATGTCAGCAGTTATTTCACACCCTATATACTCTTATTAATAATGCTGTTCATCATGGCACCTCCTGCCCATGTGATATGACTCTGTATCAACCACTACTGTTAATACTACTACTGCTGCTTCTGCTGTTGCTGCTGCCGCCCAGTCAATACACCTATGTCAGCAGTTATTTGACACTCTATATACTCCTATTCCTACTGCTGTTCATCATGGCACCTCCTGCCCATGTGATATGACTCTGTATCAACTACTACTGTTAATACTACTACTGCTGCTTCTGCTGCCGCCCAGTCAATACACCTATGTCAGCAGTTGTTTAACACTCTATATACTCTTATTCCTACTGCTGTTCATCATGGCACCTCCTGCCCATGTGATATGACTCTGTATCAACTACTACTGTTAATACTACTACTGCTGCTTCTGCTGCTGCTGCCGCCCAGTCAATACACCTATGTCAGCAGTTATTTCACACTCTATATACTCTTATTAAGACTGCTGTACATCATGGCAACTCCTGCCCATGTGATATGACTCTGTATCAAGTACTACTGTTAATACTACTACTGCTGCTTCAGCTGCTGCTGCCGCCCAGTCAATACACCTATGTCAGCAGTTGTTTAACACTCTATATACTCTTATTCCTACTGCTGTTCATCATCATCATGGCACCTCCTGCCCATGTGATATGACTCTGTATCAACTACTACTGTTAATACTACTACTACTGCTTCTGCTGCTGCTGCCGCCCAGTCAATACACCTATGTCAGCAGTTATTTCACACTCTATATACTCTTATTAAGACTGCTGTACATCATGGCAACTCCTGCCCATGTGATATGACTCTGTATCAACTACTACTGTTAATACTACTACTGCTGCTTCTGCTGCTGCTGCCGCCCAGTCAATACACCTATGTCAGCAGTTATTTCACACTCTATATACTCTTATTAAGACTGCTGTACATCATGGCAACTCCTGCCCATGTGATATGACTCTGTATCAAGTACTACTGTTAATACTACTACTGCTGCTTCAGCTGCTGCTGCCGCCCAGTCAATACACCTATGTCAGCAGTTGTTTAACACTCTATATACTCTTATTCCTACTGCTGTTCATCATGGCACCTCCTGCCCATGTGATATGACTCTGTATCAACTACTACTGTTAATACTACTACTACTGCTTCTGCTGCTGCTGCCGCCCAGTCAATACACCTATGTCAGCAGTTATTTCACACTCTATATACTCTTATTAAGACTGCTGTACATCATGGCAACTCCTGCCCATGTGATATGACTCTGTATCAACTACTACTGTTAATACTACTACTGCTGCTTCTGCTGCTGCTGCCGCCCAGTCAATACACCTATGTCAGCAGTTATTTCACACTCTATATACTCTTATTAAGACTGCTGTACATCATGGCAACTCCTGCCCATGTGATATGACTCTGTATCAACTACTACTGTATAATACTACTACTGCTGCTTCTGCTGCTGCTGCCGCCAGTCAATACACCTATGTCAGCAGTTATTTCACACTCTATATACTCTTATTAAGACTGCTGTACATCATGGCAACTCCTGCCCATGTGATATGACTCTGTATCAAGTACTACTGTTAATACTACTACTGCTGCTTCAGCTGCTGCTGCCGCCCAGTCAATACACCTATGTCAGCAGTTGTTTAACACTCTATATACTCTTATTCCTACTGCTGTTCATCATCATCATGGCACCTCCTGCCCATGTGATATGACTCTGTATCAACTACTACTGTTAATACTACTACTACTGCTTCTGCTGCTGCTGCCGCCCAGTCAATACACCTATGTCAGCAGTTATTTCACACTCTATATACTCTTATTAAGACTGCTGTACATCATGGCAACTCCTGCCCATGTGATATGACTCTGTATCAGTACTACTGTTAATACTACTACTGCTGCTTCAGCTGCTGCTGCCGCCCAGTCAATACACCTATGTCAGCAGTTGTTTAACACTCTATATACTCTTATTCCTACTTGCTGTTCATCATGGCACCTCCTGCCCATGTGATATGACTCTGTATCACTACTACTGTTAATACTACTACTACTGCTTCGCTGCTGCTGCCGCCCAGTCAATACACCTATGTCAGCAGTTATTTCACACTCTATATACTCTTATTAAGACTGCTGTACATCATGGCAACTCCTGCCCATGTGATATGACTCTGTATCAACTACTACTGTTAATACTACTACTGCTGCTTCTGCTGCTGCTGCCGCCCAGTCAATACACCTATGTCAGCAGTTATTTCACACTCTATATACTCTTATTAAGACTGCTGTACATCATGGCAACTCCTGCCCATGTGATATGACTCTGTATCAACTACTACTGTTAATACTACTACTGCTGCTTCTGCTGCTGCTGCCGCCCAGTCAATACACCTATGTCAGCAGTTATTTCACACTCTATATACTCTTATTAAGACTGCTGTACATCATGGCAACTCCTGCCCATGTGATATGACTCTGTATCAACTACTACTGTTATACTACTACTACTGCTGCTTCTGCTGCTGCTGCGCCCAGTCAATACACCTATGTCAGCAGTTATTTCACACTCTATATACTCTTATTAAGACTGCTGTACATCATGGCAACTCCTGCACATGTGATATGACTCTGTATCAACTACTACTGTTAATACTACTACTGCTGCTTCAGCTGCTGCTGCCGCCCAGTCAATACACCTATGTCAGCAGTTGTTTAACACTCTTTATACTCCTATTCCTACTGCTGTTCATCATGGCACCTCCTGCCCATGTGATATGACTCTGTATCAAGTACTACTGTTAATACTACTACTGCTGCTTCAGCTGCTGCTGCCGCCCAGTCAATACACCTATGTCAGCAGTTGTTTAAACACTCTATATACTCTTATTCCTACTGCTGTTCATCATGGCACCTCCTGCCCTATGTGATATGACTCTGTATCAACTACTACTGTTAATACTACTACTACTGCTTCTGCTGCTGCTGCCGCCCAGTCAATACAACCTATGTCAGCAGTTATTTCACACTCTATATACTCTTATTAAGACTGCTGTACATCATGGCAACTCCTGCCCATGTGATATGACTCTGTATCAACTACTACTGTTAATACTACTACTGCTGCTTCTGCTGCTGCTGCCGCCCCAGTCAATACACCTATGTCAGCAGTTATTTCACACTCTATATACTCTTATTAAGACTGCTGTACATCATGGCAACTCCTGCCCCTGTGATATGACCTCTGTATCAACTACTACTGTTAATACTACTACTGCTGCTTCTGCTGCTGCTGCCGCCCATTCAATACCCTATGTCAGCAGTTTATTTCACACTCTATATACTCTTATTAAGACTGCTGTACATCATGCGGCAACTCCTGCCCATGTGATATGACTCTGTATCAACCTACTACTGTTAATACTACTACTGCTGCTTCTGCTGCTGCTGCCGCCCAGTCAATACACCTATGTCAGCAGTTATTTCACACTCTATATACTCTTATTAAGACTGCTGTACATCATGGCAACTCCTGCCCATGTGATATGATCTGTATCAACTACTACTGTTAATACCTACTACTGCTGCTTCTGCTGTTGCTGCTGCCGCCCAGTCAATACACCCTATGTCAGCAGTTGTTTCCCACTCAATATACTCTTATTCCTACTGCTGTTCATCATGGCAACTCCTGCCCAAGTGATATGACTCTGTATCAACTACTACTGCTAATACTACTACTGCTGCTGCTGCTGCTGCTGCTGCTCAGTCAAGACAACTATGTCAAAAGTAATTTCCCACTCTATATACTCCTATTACCCACTGCTGTTCATCATGGCACCTCCTGCCCAAGTGATATGACTCTGTATTCTACTACTACTACTACTACTGCTGCTGCTGCTCAGTCAAGACACCTATGTAAAAAGTTAATTCCCACTCTATATATACTCCTATTACCACTGCTGTTCACTGATACCACTGATAGTTAATTTATCCTTAACTACCCCCATTTGTGAGGGTCGGGGTTTTCCTTTAAAGTCCCATGCAAATCAATGGAAAATGTATGTCCCACATAACTTCTGTACGCCTGGAGATATTTCAATAATACCCGCTATACATATTACTTATATGCCAAATAAAAATATATAACAGTTAAATTAACCCTTACCAACACCCTTATATGAAAGATGGGTATATTTATATTACTATGATTTTCCTCCCCAAAAGGTTAAGATAGGAAGACCGGGCAACGCCGGGTATTCAGCTAGTAATAGTATAAAATGTTTTCGGTTATTATTAAGCTAGATGTGTTGATGTTGATGTTGATGTTGATGTTGATGTGTTAGATGTGAAGTTAGATGTGTTTAAAAAACTAACAATTTCAATAAGAAATGAAACCTTTGCAAAATATAACATTTTTTATTAAAAAAAAAAAAAAAAAAATTAGGACATTAACTTCTGAAGCTCTGTCACCTCATCCATGTTTTTCGCCAGTTGTTGCACCAGTTGTTGATTTTGGCGCATCAAAAACAGTATCTGCTGCTCATTTGCCATTACTCTCTTCGTCAGGTTTTTCATGGCAGCTTGTTTCACCTCTAGCTTTTTTAGAACTGTTAGGATATAAGAAAAAAACATTTGGATTTCAAGACCGTTACGAAAGATTATTTTCAGCCATAAAAATAATAAAGTCTGACTTAAGAGACTCTATGAAAGAGGATCTGGCAGAGGCAATTCTCTTCCTTAGAACTCTACATTGCATTTATTTGCATTTGCTAAGCCTAGAACTACATTTCAAGATTAATATAAACCATTTTCTAGGTTTTTCATATTTTTTTTTTTGGTTCATTATAGATAAGCTTTGTTTTGGTTCTAAAACAGCCAAATAATGTGGTCTGTATTTTTGAACTGTTAAAGATCATGTTCCTGATGTTTAAGCCTGCTGCTACTATCCAGTCACTTGATTGTTTTTCATTGTGTTTGTCTTTTGCTTAAACTGTGCAATACAGTAGACTGTTGGCTTCCCAGCCAGTAGTCCTGTGGTAGTTTGCGTTTCTTTCCCTCAAGGAATCTATAAAATACATTCGCATATTAATACAGAGGAGTCGGAGTCGGGGAGTCGGGGAGTCGGAGTCTGAAGTACATAAAACTGAGGAGTCGGAGTCGAAAATTTATCTACCGACTCCACAGCCCTGCTTTAAATGCTGTCCATTTTTAGAGCTACATTTTATTGTTGAAATTTTATTAATATATGTGCACATATTTACCCTCCTGATTGACGGTATAATTAACCGTCTCATCCTGCTCCTCTTCCTCGTCACCCACTACTCCACCAGAAGTTTCGGGGGGGGGGGGGGGTGCAGCTCCTCCTCTTGCTCCTCCACAGGAACTGGGGGTGGTGATGTGGATGGCCCTGGCTGCTCCCCCTCATCCCTCTCCTCCTCTTCCACATCCTCCTCCTGCCTCTCCTCTGCGGCCTGTCGCCTTGTGCGCTTGGGGCGCACAGTTGGTAGCGGAGCTCCTATAATAACACAATGTTCATATATTATAAAAATGTTTTCTAATGACGTATGCAAATTCTGTGTACTCTACTGTATTGTATATGAATACAAATTAATTTATATAGACAGTAACCAATGGGACAATGTTATATTAAAGGGTCTTGTGGGCACTACAGGGGACTGAGCGTGAGCTGGGCTGCCACCATGGTAAAATGAGCTGTTTTTGTCTCCTTTGTTTTGTTCAGACGATCTCATGTTAAAAAAAAGTACTTGATGGAGTACACAGGATTACTATAAACAACCCCACGCCTAACACAGGAATTAGTGGAATCTATATATATAAAACTCAACGTGTGTGTGCATGTATGTATGTATGTTCCACCATCACGTCCAACGGCTAAAGATATTTACATGAAACTTGGCACACAGGTTACTTATATGTCAGCCACAAATAAAGGATTGGTGGTTTAACCATACCCACTCCCCATTTGCCTTGGTCAGGGTTTTTCTTTAAAGTCCCATTCAACTCTATGGGAAATACATGTTATTTCATAACAGCTGTAGATATTTCGATAACACTTGGTCACATGTTATCTATACGTCCACTTAAAGTATAGGATCGTTAATTTATCCCTTAACTAACCCCATTGGTGAGGGTCGGGCTTTTTGTTTAAAGTCCATGCAAAGCATGGGAAAAGTATGTTCCCACATAACTTCTGTGTTCCTGTCTGCTGTCCCATGTTTTTTTTCCAACAGTACTATGAATACCTTGGCTGGTGGTGATATATGTTACAACAACATGGCGTCTTGGTTAACAACATCTGACCTTACATTAATTACATATGACCTTACATAACTGTCCCCAAGGGACCCGGGCTGGCTCAACGAGATTGCCACTGCGCTGACAAGCCATTCACCTCTGCAGCTAGGGGTTCGGATCCCGCTCTCGGCTACATGTGAATTGAGTTTGGTGGTCTCAGCTCGGCCCCCGGTGGGTGTGCTATGCGAGGTAACCTGCGCTTAGTATGCCCACCCTCCCTCCCACAAAAACCACCACACATACACACGCACTCGCAATTGGGTTAACATGCACGCACTCTGACCATGCGGTCTCTAAAAAGAGAGGCGAAGGACTAACGGGGCTGGTTGAGCGGGCAAATCCTCTCACTCCCTTATAGGGAGTCCCTCTGCCCCGTTGGGCTTCGAAGCGGAGCAGGTAGGACGGTCTGTGTGGGAGGACCCCCTCACACCCGCCATCTGCCACCCGGGGCATGGAGAAAGGTGGCAGATTACCTCTGGGGGAGGCCTGCCTACTCCCAACTCCTGCAGTCCGGCTCCTCTCTCGAGTACACGCACAAAATACACTTTAGGGAAAAAAAAACATAACTGTGACCAATAACTTACCAGGATGATATTTATTCCGGATACCCTGACCCCGTTCATCTGGCGCCTCTTCAGGGTCGGACCACTTTTTGAGGATCGCCATGCGAGTTGTTCTTCGCCTAGTTCCTCAATCAGGGAGCTTATAACTCCCTGTTTTTCTTGCTGGCCTCCGCAGCTCATCGTATCCTGTTTCCAGGAACTTCTGCAAGATGAAGAACAAAGTATATTGTAATACTTTTGGTTGACAGCCTTATGGATATATGACATAAATGTATGCTATTCAACAATTGGAAGCATTCTCGCCTTATTAATCAATGACAGGGGTAACATACAGATTTTATATACTGCCATTTCGGTCGCCACCTTTTTACATAAATATAGCAGCCATTATCATTTGCATAATTATGAATATATACTAACTTTAAACTAGACTAAAATGCAGTTGAAGATAATGAAATAACAGTGGTCAAAATACTTACACAAATCAGCAACTTTTCCTCAATACAGTGAAATTACTTCCAACCATCTTGCTCTGCGATTGCGTTGCGATCAAAAAGTTGGAAACAGGCAAGGGTCCAGGAAATGGTCGCGTGTTGTTCGCGTGTTGATTGCGCTGCTTGGAACCGAGATGGGTCCATAGGGCTTCGGCTGTATTGGACCACAGTAAACTCTTTTCCCTGTCAGGAGCCTAACGCCCCGGGGGGTCAAGACGGGACCTTTTCGGAGGACCACTGACGTATGCAACCGTCGCAGTTTTTTGTGATGTCACTCTTTAGGTGTGTGCAAAATTTTTCCTTGCACCGGGTGGAGTTTTTGGGTTGTGTTTTGCACGCCACAGGCTTTCAACAGAAAATAACCAGCTGGAGGCAGAATGTTGCAAAACACTACGGGTTTTGTTACCTAACTCTGGTTTCAAGACCAGTCCACCTCCAGCTGTTGCAAAACTACTACTCCCATCAGCCACGGTCTGTCAGTGCATGCTAAGAATTTTTACTTTTTGCTGCATCTAGGGTGCCACAGTTTAGAGACCCGTGTCATAAAGGCCTGAAAAAGTGGGCCTGCAGAACTTACAATACTAGAAGTGCCAGCATTCCCAGGCATGCTGGAAGTTTGTAGTTCTGGCAACATCTAAAGGGCAATATGTATTCGAACGTCCTTGGGCCTTGAGGACACTGAAGTCAGGACGTCGCATACGACCTATGTCCAAAAAAATGTTAAATTCATTATGCTAAATAACAAGGAAAAGTGCCTAAATACACATTTGCCAACCAGGGTGTCTGCATCTGTCCAGGCATGCTGGACTTGTAGTTTTGTAAAAGCAGGAGACACATTTTTGTGAAATACTAATATCAGATCATATATACTAACTTTTAAACTAGAATAAAATGCAGTTGAAGATGATGAAATAACAGTGGTCAAAATACTTACACAAATCAGCAACTTTTCCTCAGACTTTAGTGAAATTGCTTCCAACCAAGTTGCTGTATATTGCCTGCGAACATAAGTTGGAAACTGGCAAGGCTCCAGGAAATGGTCGCGTGTTGTTCGCGCTATTGCGCATGCGCGATCGAAAAATCGCAATCGCAATATGTATTTGGGTTAAAATTATCATACCTATTTCGATTTCAGAGTGCTGCTACAGCAGTTTTCGAAATATCTGCAATCAATTTCGCATTCGCATTTGTGAAATTGCGTTAAAATATCTCGAATATTCGATTTCAGAGTGAGCCAATCAGAGCGCTCCTCCAGCATATCTCGAAATTGCGCAATAAATATCGCATTCGCATGTTGCGATATTTCGATAAAATATCACGAATTTTCTGAGCCAATCAGAGCGCTCCTCCAGCATATCTCGAAATTGCGCAATAAATATCGCATTCGCATGTTGCGATATTTCGATAAAATATCACGAATATTCTGAGCCAATCAGAGCGCTCCTCCAGCATATCTCGAAATTGCGCAATAAATATCGCATTCGCATGTTGCGATATTTCGATAAAATATCACGAATATTCTGAGCCAATCAGAGCGCTCCTCCAGCATATCTCGAAATTGCGCAATAAATATCGCATTCGCATGTTGCGATATTTCGATAAAATATCACGAATATTCTAAGCCAATCAGAGCGCTCATACCGCAGTTATTAAAAAAATCGCAATTATTTTCGCATTCGCAATAGCGAAAAATCGCAATCAATTAATTTCGATAAAATATCACGAATATTCGAATTTAGCGAATATATCTCGAATATTCGAATATATATTCGAGATATATCGCGAAATCGAATATGGCATATTCTGCTCAACACTACTTGGGATGGGTGTACGCCTATGGCTATAATTAAGCCCTTTCACTGTTCAAGAAAAGAGGTCATCAGCTAGATTATTAGTACCATCCTGTGAACTCTAATTTCTTAAATGTCCATGCTTCAGTACTTAAATGTAGTTCTGCATCTGACTGCCTACAAGAAAAGGAACCCACTCCAGACCCTACACAATTTAATATTTTCTGGTGGTCCGCCTTTATTAAAGCTCAATTCCCTGCAAATACCCTAATACACAGTTAAAATATACAGTATCTCACAAAAGTGAGTACACCCCAAACATGTTTGTAAATATTTTATTATATCCTTTCATGTGACAACACTGAATAAATGACACTTTGCTAAAAATGTAAAGTAGTAAGCGTACAG